>NC_061530.1:16835000-17022500 GCF_022379125.1 Scophthalmus maximus
TTCAGTTTGTCACCCATCTACTGTATTTATATATATATATATAGTAAGTTTTTCACTCCAAAAATGTCATAATCTCTGTTGTCACTTGGTCGAATCTTGACCCTTGTTTTCCTACAGTTCACCATTAAGAGGAGGCCCCTCCTCCATGTCATCAACTTCCTGTTGCCCATCCTGTTCTTCTTGAGTCTGGATCTCGCCTCCTACTTCATCTCGGACCACAGGGGAGAGAAGCTGGGCTTCAAGGTCACCGTGCTGCTGGCGATCTCCGTCCTGCTGCTCATCCTGAACGACATCCTGCCCTCCATGTCCAACAGGACTCCTCTCATAGGTACCACCCCCTGGTCCAGACTCCAGCTTCCAAGACACGGAAAGTGCACGGAAAAATTAGGGTTTGGTAGAAATGAGTTCCCAGGAATCTCAAAACCTGGGCAAATGACACCAAAACAATCTGCATATGTAAATATTACCCCTGTTTCTGATTTGACAGAAACGTTCAACTTAATTTCAACCCACACATCCCAAAACAAGACATAGTGATTGCCTGTTTCCTCCTCTCAGCGACCTACTGCATCGTGATCTTTGCTCTGATGCTGCTCAGTCTGCTGGAGACCATATTGGTCATATATCTGATGGAAATCGACTCCCAGGAGAGGCTGAAGGACGACGGGGAGCACGCGCGGAAAAAAGGCGAAACGGACGACTGTACAGCAGGTGAGACCCACATCGCAGACAAGAGCGGTTTGCATACACAATTTATCAGAAGCTGAAATATGTTTTTGGTTTTAGTCCTTTATCTAAAAAACTAATTTCTCAGCTTTTCTTTGCAACAGTCAGGATGTACGAATAAAACAATACAACTCTGTTTAAAGATTCTAACTGTGTGTGCCTTGATTCTTCCATACTTGGATATTTACAGTAAAAAGGTTGAGGAACTGAGAATCATTTTGCCTCACACAGTTATCGTTGTTGTGTTTTCAGAGAAGGAAAGACAGACCCGCTGTTCATGCATCTGCAAAGTGTCAGACGGTGAAAAAGAGCATGAAATGCTGCCTGTGGCTGAGGAGGTACAGGGATCTAGATACAGATACAATCTTTTACATGCAACAGGTTAAAATCTGGAGTCTTGAGTGACTGAGATGGTATTAACAAATGTACTCTAACATATTTCAACATCACAGTATAACATTTTAATCGTGGGACAACACTTGCAGGACTGCGTATTTTAGCATTTCACAGCAGTATCCTAATGTTTGTATTTCGCTGCAGGTGTTTGTGCAGGTCAACGGAAGCGTTCAGTCGCGAGAGGCTCGTGTGCTGCTGTTGATTCTGGAGGAGCTGAAGCGGCTGCAGAAGCTCCTGGACCTGCACCTCAGTCCCAGAGAGGAGGGAGGGCGCTTCGTCCTCTGGGCCACGAGAATCAACAGAGTCTTCTTCATTTCCTACGTCGCCTCTGTGACGCTGTTTCTATCCCTCATCTTCAATGAATGGAACAGTTAGATGTCCACAGTGAATACTCCGTAGTGCCTCAGTATCTGTATCGTAAGTCCCCCACCTGAATGAATTTGATAGAGTTGGTATTTGTGCTGTTTTGAATCAACTCATATGTGGTTTAGCTGAGATAATTTGAATTGTTTGAATCAATTGCCTTTGAATCTGCTTGTTTGAAAATGTCTAATAAATATTCCATGTTGGTTTACAGCCACAGAAAGCAGGATACAGTTAATATTAAATGCTGAAGAAAAACAGACAACTCTGACAGACAATTTAAATTAATGATCAATTTGTTGACTAGAATAAACAAGGCAATTAAGGATGGCAAACGTTCCTCCCATTCACGTCAATTTGCATATGGCATTTAAAACATTTTCAAAAAATTGGTACTTGACATTTGACCTTTAAAGAAAGGTTAAATGTGATGACAATTCACGGACTTTGACCTCATTTTTTCTGCACGAAGATGAAATCATGAGTCAAGTCGGATGTGACATAACCAAAAGGCCTTCTCAATACAACCATTGGTTCATGAGATGTATAAGATAATATATTTCATGGTCACAACCACCTCTTAAAACCTTGTGTGACAGGAGAAGAGACGAAGTGGATCAAATTGAATCCAGTCTTCATTCAGACAAACGGATCTTTCCCTCCTGTCGCCTTTCACCTCACAGCTCATCGGTCACTCAGGCTCTAAACCAATCAAGTCCCTTCTCACCGGGTAGGCGTCCTGTATACGCTGTATAAATAACCCCAGTGTTGTTACGTCATTGAACAGGTTTATTTTTGTCAGCAGTGATGAGTGTAGCGTGCAGAGAAATTATGCAATGTTGTCATAAACGTGCAACATATCAGAAAAAAAAGGCCGTAATTATTCCCGCCACTGTGTCGTCAGCTTCTTTAAATTTATTATTCCTGGACTCTTCTCCCAGAGGTCCGGTGCTGCCATTTTGAATGGTTATAAAAAATCTATTAGTTTCAATGTGCAATATTCAAATTTCAGCCCTACAGCTTCCCCACGCAGTGTCTCTGTGCCACCACTAGGTGGCGTGGTCTCTTTTTTTTGCAAATAGACATGGCTTTGAATCTTCATGTTCTGTTTGATAGGACTGGCCTTTTCCACAGCGAGTCGAATCACACACACACACACACACACAATCAATCGCACGCACACACTGAAATATACTTAGTATCAGTAAGTTTATAGGACCAAGCACAAAAATTCTAAGTTCTCATTTTGCAGAATGACCCACGTACAATATGTTCCTCATACAAAGAGGCATTAAATGGAAATAACCAGGTAAAGTACAGGTACCTCAATGTTGTACTTAATTACTTGAATAAATGTACTTGTACACTGATACTCAATCATCCATCTCAGCAGGTGAATGATTCATATAAGCTATATATAAATTATCAAACAGTACCACTGCATAGCATACTATTTTATAACTGTAACTAAACTGTAGTGAGGTAATGTGAAACAGTTAATTATACTGGCATAATAAAATATAATAACTGAGAGTTTGTCAGTATTTTTCGCTCAGACGAGTGGGATTTCCTCGAAAAAGTTTTTTTTGCTGCAGTTTCTGTACTTACTTTTACTCGCCTCTTGTTCACCGTCTACAAAAGCCACAGAGAGACGCTGTGATGACTGTGATTGTGGGAGTCGGTCTCCAAACGGCTATTAGACTAATGACATTTGAGGAGAAAAAAGAAAACACTAGGTCTGGCAATTAGTTTTCCGTCCAGCCCCCTCACAGTCTGAGGCAGTGGTGGCATCGCTGTGACAGACTTAGGTAGATCTGCAGACAATAGTGGGAGAACACAGCGACGCGACGTTTGCTGTTGCAGTCATGAGGCCCGTCGCTTCCGTCCTCCTGCTCCTCCTCGTCGCCGGTAAGCTCGACACATGCGGGTGGATCCCGAGAAGCAGGAACAGGTTTTCTTCAATATGTGTCGTCTCAATTTTTTTTACTTCACTCAAACTGATTTCAAGGGAAAGGTCTGATGATTCTTGATGATGTGTGTTGTCACTGGCATTTGTCTGCTAGTATAGGAAAACGACCCGTGTGAGAATTTAAGTGTGAATCATGCCACATGGTGAAAAATGTCATTTTCTAGAATATACCCATCAGATGTAAAAGCTCCAAAAGTGTTAGTGGATAGAAACTTTGCAAACCTAATTCAGGGTAAATGCATTTGGACATGTAACCGCAGATAAGCCTTGTTTGAACCTAGAGGACTCTGTAATCCTCACTCGTCTTAATGGTCTCTCTGTGACCACAGCCGCTGGGTATTACTGCACATGTTTGCGAGCAGGTGGTTTTTATTGTTTGATGAGCATTTCAGAGGCAGCAGATTCCCACCCACTCAGGCTGATGTTTTCCATTTCTCATAAAAGTAGAAGTACTCAAGACAGTGAGTTGTGGTGTTCTGACGAACCGCCAGGACTCTGGATTTACAAGAAAAGGCGGGAGCATGGGAGGGAGCGTCTCCCTGATTTCTAGGGTGAATGAAGTCCTTGTGCTCGTTCCACAGATGGAGTTAACTGTCAGGATAAGTGCAGTTATCAGGATGTTTTGAACCACCTGAACTTGACCAAAAACAATGAGCTGTTCTCCATGACCCGGCCCGTGAAGAACCACAGACGCCCCACACAGGTTTACCTGGAGGTTCTGCTCTATGCCATTCTGGATGTGGTGAGTGCTCGAATGATCATCAGGATTTACACTCACTAGTTAATACGTTTGTCTACAAACTATTTCCTGAATAAATTGACTGTATGGCAAAGTAATTGATATTTTTGAAAAAAGTCACGCCGTCCACTCCGGCGCGAGACATTTTCAAGTTTTATTCCACGGAAAAATGTGAACATTTGCTGAACAAAATGTGTAAAAGTAATAAACGTTCGTTTGTTTCCCAAGATCTCACTGGCTTTTTTTTTCTTGAAGAAACACCAGGAAGTAAATGCAGCTGCAGGAACATGGAGGAAGTTGAAATTGATTGAACAAAAGTGTGATGTGTGTTTTTTACAGGTTGAGAAAGACCAAAAATTCATTCCCTACGTTTGGACTGTCATGGTGAGTACTTTCATTTTTCAGTGCCCTTTCGATTCCTGTCCCTCTTTCTCTTTCTCACTATTCTTATTTTTTTTGTTCCTGTTTTTGTTGACTCCTGTTCTCCGCCGCAGAGGTGGCACAACGAATACATCTCCTGGGATCCAAATCAGTTTTGTGGCATTGATAATGTCTCTCTTCCCACTGAGATGTTGTGGAAGCCAGATCTCACTATCGAAGAAATGTAAGTATAAATGAAGGCTGTTGAAATATTGGAAACCCATTTTTATTCTTGCCAAAGGTAGCGAAGCAATTCCTGCCCTCAAGTCAACCCACATCATTACATTCACACAATCATTTCCATGCCATGAGGTTTACACGTTTTAAATGTTTTTTCCGTGCAGGACAGAAAAGGACAGAGCTTCTCCGAGTCCTTATCTCTCTATCAACGATAGAGGTGACGTGGAAGTCCAGAATGACCACGTGCTGGTCAGCACCTGCAGGATGCACATTTATAATTTCCCCTTCGACATACAGAGCTGCAACCTCTCCTTCAAGTCGGTCATACACACCGGTGAGAGCGTGACGTACTGTCGTCTGGTCTAAAAACACAAACCCAGAGCGCTGATGATCAGTGAGCAGAGTCTGACCCTGATCAAGTTCTATAACAAGTTATCAATTACATTACACTGAAAACAAAGATATTGTACATTAAAATATTTTTTTAGATGTTTCATACGTCATGCAATAACAAAAATGTGAACAAATCCATTTGATGGGGTATAGCCCTACTTTTCCCCAATGACTGAATTATGCCGCTGTAACAACTTTTGAGGTTTTTAACGCTTGTGTTTCTGTGTCGTAACAATGACACTGCCCTTACGGTCTCTGCAATCAATCCACCAATCAATCAATCAATCAATCAATCAATCAATCAATCAACCCACCAACCTACCAATACCTTATCTATCTATCAATACCCTACTGTCTCTGCTATCAATCAATCAATCAATCAATCAATTTATCCGTCCATCCATTCATCATCCATCCATCCAATCATACATCCATCCATCTATCCATCCATCCATGCAACAACCATCCATCCATCCAACTATGCATCCATCCATTCATCCATCCATCCATCCAAACATCCAATCATGCATCCATCCTTCTGTCTGTCCATCCATGCAACAAACAAACCAACCAACAATCCATCCATCCAACTATGCATCCGTCCATCCACGCAACCAACCAACCATCCATCCATCCCTTTTTGTTACCCCACCCAACTAATTCCACCTCCCTCCTCAGTTAAGGACATTCGTCTCCGACCGAGCGACAACTCCTCGGAGGCGACGGAGTGGTCACGGGAGGTGATGCGGACGCAGTACGAATGGCTGTTCATCAACATGACGGTCACCGCCAACAACGCCAGTGATCTACTCAGCCAAGACATCATTGTTTACACTGTGGGTATAAAGACTCAGATTGACACTAACATGTCAACAATCACTTTATGAAAGTAGAGTTTGTCATCAGCAGTTGTGCAGGAGAAAGTATTTCACCTTAAACCTCATTTCACAGATCAACATGAGGAGGAGATCTGTCCTCTACATCGTCAACTTCATCCTACCCATCCTGTTCTTCTTGAGTCTGGACTTGGCCTCGTTCCTGATCTCGGACAGCGGGGGCGAGAAGCTGAGCTTCAAGGTCACTGTGCTGCTCGCCGTCACTGTGCTACAGCTTATTCTGAATGAAATTCTGCCTTCCTCGTCCAACAGTATCCCACTTATAGGTAAAGAAGCTCAGAGTCTTTCCCTTATTGGACTGTACGCATTGTACCTGTAGTTGTTCACCTGCAACAATGGTTCTGCCTTCTCCCTTCAGCCGTCTACTGCATCGGGATTTTTGCTCTGATGATGCTCAGCCTCATGGAGACGATTTTGGTGATGTATCTGATCGAGAAAGACCCCCGAGACAAAGAGACAGTTAAAAAACAAAGCCTGAGTAAGGACTGTAACAATCAGGGCAAAGCCAACATCCACAACTGTCACGAAGGTGAGACCAGGAGTCAGTTTCTCCAGCCCAAATGTCCTTATGTAGAGATTAGTACCAAAGTAACCATTACAAGGTAATGGTTATACAAAAATGTAGTAATGACACCAACGGCGTTTGGCAATCGGAACCATTTCACTTGTAGACGAAAAGCAGAAATGGACCAGGCAAAAGAAAGATCCCAGTTGTTCGAGGCCGACCCTGTTGGGCCTGGCAAATCCAACAACGGGCCCACAGAGAGGGCCGGTGTAGAGAGAATCCACTGACCCACCAATGTGGAGTCCCACCTGGATTTGTCCTGGTAACCCTGAGTGCCAGCCCAAGTGGAGATAGCTCATGGACTTGAGCGGGTTCAAATCCAACCAAGAGTTGGCGATATTCCTGCTAGACGTGCAAGAAACAGAACCCAGAACCTGCCTACTTATTAACGAAACCAGATGTTTTAATATACCTTCTTCGTCTCACTACAATCAAGGTGTCTAGTTGAAATTGTGATTATTTTCGGTTGTACCTTCATTTGGACGGTAGCTGAAGCCGTGTTGCGATCTGGTATTTGCCACAGCAGCTTCAAGGAACGCTAGCAGGGAAGAGTTGGAAAAAAAACCTTGTTTGTTTTCAAAATTACGACAACTGGGAAGAATTTAAACAGCTTGAATTACAAAGCGTCATGCCTTAACTTGAGTTTTAATAAGTGAACAATGTAGACTGGAAGGACTTTACAACCTTACAGTAGTAATGCAAGGGTGAATAGCAGGAAACTATTCTTAATATGCTCATACTGTTATTATGAGTGTTTTGTTTTTAATACAAACTTGATGTTTATATTGTTTTATATGATACAAAAACCCCTGATCCTTTCAGAGATGCACAAATGGACTCATCAGTGTGCGCGTATCTATGATGGAGCTGGCGAAACTTCGTCTGAGCTGTTGCCCGTGGCCAAAGAGGTTAGAATCAGATTACAAATTGGATTGTGCGTTAATTCTCATCGCAAGGGACGCGAGATGATGGACGTCAAATGTAACGGCTGCCGCGATCAATACTTATCACTTACGAGTCTGCGAAACCACTTTTTGCAGCACACCGGCGGCAAGCTGGTGGAGGAGTACGGCGCCTTGGAGGAGGTCTCGGACGAGCTGAGGAAGGTGGAGAAGACACTGACTCTGCTCCTCAGAAGCAGGAGGGACGAGTTCGAGCCCGGCTACTGGACCAGAGTGGCTCAAAGAGTCAACAAAGCCTTCTTTATTTTCTATGTCACGCTGGTCTGTTTGTTTTTGATCGTCCTCTTTCTGAAATGGAAATGCAACGACGAATGATCATTGCTGCACAAGCCGAACAGTTTGTCTTTGTCACGACTAGACTCAGAGCTGAGGAGCACACTTTGTTGCACTTCCGACACATACGCAGCTTTAACAACCGAGCAATCCCGACGAAATTATTACAAACTCAAACATGAAATCACACAAGCACGGCAACAACGTGTAGCTCAATCTCAAGTTATAATCCGCCCTGGTTTATTTGCTACATCTGTGGTCGCGGCAAGTGTGTTTTACTGCCGCCGTCCTATTTGAATACTGGGGATTAATCTGCACATCTTTGAAAAATATTTAGCTCTGGAAGCTCAGTGATGTAAGGACTACATGCTGTAGCTGATGGTATCTTTATTTTGTTATCGGGTTAAATTCACTGTTAATTCACAGTTTCCACACAGTTAATTAAAAACATTGACTCATTTGACTTTATACACAAATGGAGGAGGGTTTGATAAACGTAAAAAAAAACAGCTGATGAGCTGCAATTACTTTTCTCCATTCTCCAGATTCTCTGTCCTGTTGAATGTCGGCCTTTCCGTGGATGCAAATGTGTGGGTCAAAGTTTACCACAGCGGATAGATTTGAGCAGATTTACAATCCACAACTCTTAAAGATTTCAGTTCAGCATAATTTTGTGTCGAGGCCTTTGGAGCAAGTTGAACAACACAACGGTGGGTTGAGGGGATTTGTTTTACTCATTAATAAAGACAGAAAGTCTATATTTTAAACAAGTTATTCATTCAACACAACAACACAACATGCTGTTTAACCTTTGCTCAGTGCTGCATCTTCACAGTATGAACTTATAACGATTGAAGTTTTTTATTATTATTAATTGTATATCAAACTGTGTTTTCTTGATTATTAGTAGTATTACAGAGAGCAACACCTAAATGATGACATTTGAAGTTTTAATGATTTTTCACATAAATCATTTACTTTATTGACTGTACTAAAGTATATGTAAGAAGAATGAATCTGAATTTTTTCTATATCCTTGCAGATTGTAATTTACTAGTGCAAAAATACAGTAAAAAGTTGGAACAAAAAAAATACAAAAATTCCAGGACTGCATAATCACTATAGATAAAACAAACAGACAACAGCATGTATAGTATAAGCTCTCATGCTGTACAGTACAGTGAGGGCTCTTGTCCTCCCTCTCTCCTGCATGTCGAGGCAGATGTTCCGCTCCCACAGCTGAGTCCGGTTCTGCTGGAGAGAAAAAGGTAGTTTTTTTCTCTCCACGGTTGCTCATTGTGGGAACTGTTGAATTTCTCTGTAATATTGCAAGGTCGCGACCTTACCATGTTAAGTGCCTTGAGATAATGTATGTTGTGGTGTGGCGCTATACAAATAAAAGTGAGTCGATAATGGAATTGAATTGCATTTGGCCACAGGCGCGCGTCAACATCACTGGTGTTGTTCTACCTTCTCCTTTGTCCTCCATGCGTCCTCCCTGTCACACGTCTTTTCCCACCAGCCTGTCTTCCACGTTTCCATGTTTCCAAACAAAATCATTCCGAGCCGTCCGCTGTTCTCGGTTTGGTCATGAGACAAAAAAACACATTTGTAGGCTTTTATCAGGGCCCGAGCACTGAAGGTACAGTGCCACTGGTGTCCGCCAGAGGGCGCCAGGCACGGGAGGCCCTATTGTTTCCGTATGGATTATTATGGGTCCAAGCCAGAGGGGGCTGGGATGCCGCGTATGTACGGTAACGCAGATCCCAAATATGCAGTGTTTATAAAGCAAATATATGGTATTTTGCAGTTGGTGGAGTATGAATGAGAAAAGAGTTCATGGGTTTTGGAGAACGTGGTCATTGAAGGCATTTTGTGCGAAAGCAATGGAAAATGGTCCACAGTTTGGTCCACACAGACTTCTGTTTCGCTGACTGTGTGAAGAGTTTTAACAATGTGACAGTTCAGTTTTGGAAGTTTTGAAGTTCATACCTTCATAAAAAATCTCATGTCCTATTATCAAATAAATATTCCCTGGATTAAAGGAAAGTCCCATCCTTCCTCTCGATCTGGAGTCACTCGGAGAAGGAACTGAGCGAAGGAATTGGGTGGTTTCACATAGAAATGAATGGGAAGCAAAGTTTGACATGACTTTTGGTCCAATGCTCACGTTACAAAAGATCATTAGTGGAGGGATTTGAGAAAAAACCCTGCAGGCCAACGCCCCGTTTATAATGGCCTCTCTGCGACCACAATCACCGCATATTAGTACAGATACTTGTGAGCTGATGTTTATCACCATATCACCTTTTCATTATAAATTCTGAAGCAGCTCAGTCGCACACCCACACACACACACGCACAGGGACGCACACTAGCTCTGATGTCCAAACAAACACTAGAACTCTGAAGTACAAATAAGAGCATGGGAAGTTTTTGGTGTGTTTTTTTTTTTAACTCTAAAAATAAACTGTCTTCATACTTTTTTCATAACCTTTGACAAAGATCATTCAGGAGAGCAAGAGACTTTCGAAAAAATGGGCGACGCGGATGCTTTTTTGTTGTTGTTGCTGTAAACGGAGTCGTCTTTTTTCCATTCAGACTGCGTCCCGATTGGTCGAGAGAATAACTCGGTGAAAGCCAGACTCATAGGGGACCAAGATACACAATGATGTTGTTGTCTTTTTCTATCACCATCAATCACACTGTGCAAGCAGTTTTAACATCGCGACGACACTGGCTGAGGCCAAACAGTTGTCCAGTTACGCCCTTAAATGGACAAACACACAGTTTGAACGCGAATATTTGCACGCAGGTTGTTGGACACAAAATCCAACAACCTGCCAGAAGAGATGAGGTAATTGATTACAACAAGGGTGCCCAGCCAGACTCCGCAGCCCCCTGCTGACAGGGCACACAGGTTCATAAGCTTTAATTCAATGGCTGACACATCACTTACAAATGCCTTTATATTATATATTATTTACAAACCATCGATGAAGACTTTTGGGTTGCCAGGTGTAAATGAAGATGTTGCTGCGTTGGTCTCTCTGCATTTGTGCAGGAGAGAAGGATTTTCTCCAATCTGGAAACACAAAAGTGCATAGTTCTTATCAATGCTTATAATCCACTTGCTGTATGAAGCATAAGTAAATGATGTGTTCACCATAACTAGGCTATTGATTATGGACCCAATAAACCTAAAAGAAAGTGGTACCCAATCACCGAGCTTGATCCTGCGCGTTGTTAATCTTCCCACCGTGTGGTGGCAAACCAGTGGCTCCTATAATGACTGAGATTTCAAAATGAATAAATCAGAGGGATGATCATTTAGTTTGCCCAGCCCTTTTCCTGTCTGAGGAGGTGGCATATTGACAGGGCTATAATATTGCTGGACGGCACAGTGAGGACAGAGATGCATGTGTTCTCCGTCCACACGTCTCACAGACTTGGGTTTCTCTGGCCGGTGCTGGCCTCACGATGCTCGCTGGCTTCGTCCTTCTGCTCGTCCTCACAGGTAAGGCTTCTGAGCGCGGAGCCATGCGATGTGGACACTTTTTTGAGAAGAGGGACGCTGCACTTTTTTAAGTACTTCATGCTGTGAGGTCACAGATATCCCAGATCAGCTCAGAACTATCTGTGGGGCTTAAGAGCTAAAAGGGAAAAAAATAAGTATCTTTTTAAAATTATTCTTATTTGTTATTGTAGATATGAAAGTGGATCATATGTCGTATGAGTTTATTACAGCTTCTTTATATAATCAGGGGGGTATTTGAGAGTGCTCTCTTCTGAATCAGATCTTCAGACTCTGGGCTAAGTGCCGCTTTGTTATGGTTTTATCAACATGCATTAGTTGCTAAATACATTAGCAGATGAGAAATTTTGGACCACAAGCGTTGGATCTTAGTATTGAATGAATGATTAACCCCCCCCCCCCCAAAAAATCATGATCCTCATTCAGACAGACGCCTTTTTCTGCTCGGGGAAAACAACATGATAGTTATTACATACAAAAATCAAACTTGGATCATTGAAGCTTACACCTTCTTTAAAATGGATTTACTGGACTTTTATTGTATCATGTGATTTCATGTATTTTAAAGGGAAATGGCAAATGACTGTACATCAAACGCTTTGACGTGTGGCACTGGTTCATGCCGCTGCACCAGTAAACATTAAGATACAAATCTGAAGCAGGAAAATCAGCACACGTCCACACCTCTCTCATAACCTAACATGGTATCTGACATGGAGTGTGTCTCGATGTTTTTAAGCTGTGGACGGGGAGAAAGTGTGTAGTCATCAGGATGTTTTAAACCACCTGAACTTGACCAGACACAACGAGCTGTACTCCCTGACCCGGCCTGTCTTGGACTTCCGACAGCCCACAAACGTCACCCTGGACATTTTGTTGTATGCCATTCTTGAAGTGGTAAGTGGTCAAATTAATAATTTAAAAAAATACTTAGATATCAGATATCAACAGGAGATTAATTGATAAATTGTGAGAAGTGTGGGGATATGAATCTTTATTAATAATCCACGAATACAGGGTTTTTTTCTTAAGACATTCTGCCTTAAAGTACTTTTGTGGAGGTGATGTACATTGAAGCAGGTGTTATTTCCCCCCCCCCACATATTTCTTCCCTTGTTGACAGAGAGAGAATGACCAGACATTTGTTCCTTACTTCTGGAAGTTCATGGTGAGTTTGTCTCTCAGGGAAACAGCGCTTGTCTTGATCGTCGCTCTGCAAGGAAACTCAAATTTTCCCCATGATTTTCTCTTAATTCCCAATCGTGTTTCATGATTTCTCCGTTTGTTTCTCCTCTGTAGCGCTGGGACAATCAATACATTTCATGGAATCAGAGTGACTTTTGTGGTATTGAAAAAATTTATGTTCCTACTGAAATGTTATGGAAGCCAGATTTCACCATCGAAGAGATGTAAGTGCAACTGTGTGTTCATTCACCCACACACGCACGCACACACACACACACACACACACACACACACACACACACACAGTCGTTGGTCTTTAGGAAATTATCTCACTGTTAAGAAAAAAAGACAACAGCTGAAGCATTTTGATTCCAAGACACAAAGCCAGATTTAAGCATCAGTTATTAAACTTAAAATCAAATAGTAATTCCCATATAAAATACCATAAAATATGGACCAAAATCTCTTTTCCTCAAGATATATCTGCAAATAAAATGGTATTGACAAAGAGTATGCATCGTCCCTCTGATGCTTTTCTTTTTTTTAAAGACAGTTTTTTGAGCAATTTTGCTTTGAACTGGTGGTATATTGTACATTGAGAGGCAGGCAGACATAGAAATACCAACTGTATCATATTCTTGAATGTCCCTTAAATGTGTTTGCATCCAATTGTAATGCAAATCTTAACAGAATCTCATGAATACCTGCTGAATTTCATGGAAGAATAGTGTTGAGCACAAATGAGGCGGTTGCATCTAGAAAATATTAAAAGAGCGCTTGGTCAGAAAAGGTCAGTTTCCAATGCACTTTGTCGCATTTGTCTTTTAGATCACTTGGAAAGTTTTTGCAGTTTTTTGGAAAATAGTTTCTTTCCCGCATTTCTACAAACTGGCAACAGGGCTCAGCGTTGGCACCGTATGCAGCTCCTTTAAACGTGTCTGCGTGCTCTGTGCAGAGACAACTTCTTTTAGAAATTCATCCTCTGTCCAGGAAAGGCTTTACGTCTGTGTGCACGGCGTACAGTGTGTGCGCACACGTGTGTTTTTGTTCATACACGGTGTCTCTGTGTGCCATCACACAGGATAGCAAAGGACAGAGCCCCTCCAAGTCCTCTCCTCACTATCTTCAGTAACGGTACAGTTCTTGTTCAGAACGACCAGGTGCTGATCATCACCTGCAGGATGCACGTTCACAAATTCCCCTTCGACACTCAGAGCTGCAACATCTCGTTCAAGTCTTTCATTCACTCCGGTGAGTCGCACGATATTCTACACCGCTTCTTTGTGACCCCGCTGCGAAACCTCAAACTTGACCTTTGTTTTTTTGGGGTTTTTTTCAATCTCCCACCTCAGTTGAGGAAATGAAGGTTTTTTGCAGCACCAGCTCCAAAGAGGTGACGAAGGAGTCCCGCGAATTGATGCGGACCCAGTACGAGTGGCTGTTCCAGAACATGACAGTCACCAGCAAAATTGTCAACACGTTTGGCTTTGATCAAGACCTGATCATTTTCACCGTGAGCATCCTTGGCTGCTGTTTCATTTTGGCATTGGCAACTCTTCTTTCATTTTTTCTCTCTCCACGTGTTGATCATGTGATACATCTTTATGACCATTTTGAGTCTATTTTTCCTCCCTACTTTTAATGCCGCTTGCGGCTTTAATTCATCTTTGTTCTCTTCGACTATTGTTTTTATGAACTACCTCTTCTTCTTTTACTCATTTCATGTCCTTCCATTTTCCACATTCCTTTCCTGCTTAAATTGACCTAAAAAAAATCCCCACAACTAGAAATACATTTCTATTTAAATGCTTAAAATGCTACTTTGCATGATCGGATTGGTGCAGATTACTTTGTTGCTGAAAGCTGTGTACTACAAGCGCAGCTGACGTGCGGGAGTGGGAAGATCGACTAAACGACATCATTTATCATTTCACAGATTTACATGAAGAGGAGGTCCATCCTCTACATTGTGAACTTCTTGCTGCCCATCCTGTTCTTCTTGTGTCTGGACTTGGCCTCGTTCCTGATCTCGGACGGCGGGGGCGAGAAGCTGAGCTTCAAGGTCACTGTGCTGCTCGCCATCACCGTGCTACAACTTATTCTGAATGATATCCTGCCGTCCTCGTCCAACAGGATCCCGCTCATAGGTAAAGCTCATGGGAGCGTCATTATACTCCTCACATGCTAGATGAACAATTTATCCTCCCGGGGGAACACGGATGCTCGTGCAAAGTTCAATCTGAGTGCATCCAGTAGTTGCACACTGCCTGTGTGTCTCATAAAAGTAAAATAATAACCAAGCAGATCTGATAGTGCCTCGTGTGAGCAGTAACAGCACGTGCACTGAATCAACGTGTAGTTCTTTGTCTGCCTTCTCCCGTCAGCCGTCTACTGCATCGGGGTCTTTACTCTGATGCTGCTCAGTCTCCTGGAGACGATTTTGGTGATGTATCTGATTCGGAGGGACTTAGCACCCCAAGACAGTGAGACGGACGAAGGCCGAAGTCCGAGGGAGGACAAGCAGGGCCGAAACAACTTCCACCAATGCGGAGGAGGTGAGGTTCACCCGCGGTGTCTCCACCGTGCGCAGATTTTGAAATTGCGTCTTAATAAATACTGATTAAAACCGGTTAAAGATGCTTGAACCAATCTTTGGTGTCTGATGTGTGCCTCCAGAGGAGAAGACGTGGAATGACAGCGTGTGCGTCTGGGATGTGTTCGCTGATGAAACACCAGCTGAACGACTGCAGGTGGGGATTTACGTTGCACTTTACATGCGCCGCGCAAATAAAAAAAAGCGTTTTTGCGGCGACGTCATGGCTCTCATTGTACCTAAATCTGAACGTTCACAATGGCACCGGTTCACCACGGCCTTGAAAATGTTGCCGTTTCAGACGAGCGGCAGCCAACTGACGGAGGAGTCGCAGGGCTTGGAGAAGCTCTCGGAGGATCTGAGGGTGGCGGTGAAAACACTGAGGCTGCTCCTCAACAGCAGGACGGAAGACGGAAAACCCGGCTACTGGGCCAGAAAGACAAAAATCATCAACAAATGTTTTTTCGTTTGTTACGCCGTGGCTGCCAGTCTGTTTCTACTCCTCCTGTTCTTAAACTGGAACTAACAGCATGAGTCACAGCGCCGCATCATGACGCATATGATCAGAATCACATTGCTGTTATTCATTCATTCATTCATTCATCGTCTACCGCTTTATCCATTTAAGGGTCGCGGGGGGTCGCTGGAGCCAATCCCAGCTAACATTGGGCGAGAGGCGGGGTACACCCTGGACAGGTCGCCAGCCTATCGCAGGGCCACATACAGACACGGACAATCATTCACTCTCACATTCACACCTACGGTCAATTTAGAGTCTCCAATGAACCTAACCCCATTCTGCATGTCTTTGGTGTGTGGGAAGAAGCCGGAGAACCCGGAACATTGCTGTTAGTAGAATAATATTTTGTGACAGCTGCACCAAGTTGTCTTTGAATCCAGAAGTATCTGCAATGTCCCTCCTCAGTCCTGACCAGTAGGTTGAACGGAAATATTCACAGATCTTTTCTTTTACAAAAACGTGTATTCCTTTAGAATCGCTTACTGCCCCTTTAATCCGTCAGTAGTGTTTGCATGTTTCACACATTGAGTACACATTCAGTATATTCAGGTTATGACACTATAGTCTGGTTGCATTATTGAATTCTATACGTATGCCAAGAAGTAGTAGATTTATATATCATATATAGATATATAGATATATAGATATATATCTATATATATATATGTGTGTATGAATGCACCAAATATGTAACTTATTAAAAACAAAGAATGCCACTTGCATCACACACGCTCACCCAGGCTGCAGTAAACACCTTCTCCTCGTCTGTTGTGCGTTCTTCAAAATCTGCATCTGTGGTTAAACTCCTTTATCTATTTGCCTTTCACGGAATATCAGTCCTGTCGCCTGGTTTGATTAAAAATGATAGACAGACAACAACAAACATTGAGCGAGGCTTGGCGGGGGGGGGGGTTAATATATTTGTCCATCACTCCCCATCATCTCTGTGATATCGTATCCGGAGGACTGATGAGATCGGAGCCCAGACGACAATCTCCAACTATGTTCTGCCGCTGAAATAAACATTCCTTCTGTGGATTTCGGCCTTGTCCGTGTCTTTTGTCCATACACACTGTCAAAGCGGGTTGAATGTATGTTTTAGCATCAAGGTCCTAGTCGATCGACGCAATGAACTTAACTCCACTCACAAATTGCTTCTTACATTCTCATGTATGTCAATAGGTAGAACATCAGAACCACATCGCAGAAATTCATCACATCGCCGGATAAACAGAATTGGATTTGGACCATTTTTTACCAACTGAAACAAAAAACTGCATTCTAAACGTTCTGCATGACACCGTGTCAGGCAGAAAGGACTGTCACACATCACATCTACATCCCACTGCCAGAGACTGATGAGATGAGATGAGATGAGATGAGATTCAACTTTATTGTCTATAAATATAAGTATAAGTGTATTCTACAGATTATAATATACAGATTAAGGTGCAGTGAACATGCTATGCTAGGTAACAGATAATATACAGAATATACAGAATGTGGACAAATGTACAGGTCGATAACTTATTGAGGTGATATGAACATACTATACAGATTTAGTTGCAGTGGACAATAATACAGGTGGATGAGAGATGTGTGTGTGTGTGTGTGACCAGGAGGAGTGGTGGGGGGATGATGGGTGTGAGGAGATATGCAGGGGCAGGGGGGTCAGCGGGGGGGCAGAGACAGCTCTGGGGAAAAAGCTGTTCTTCAGTCTGCTGGTTCTGTTCCGAAGGCTTCTGTAGCGCCTACCGGAGGGATAAAAACTAAACTATACAAAACGTAAAAGAAAAAAAAAGGGGGGTTGACCGTCTGGATTTGCCCCGCCTCCTTCCACTGTGAGCTTTTACTTCTGGACAGCACAGGGAGGACAGAGAAGTACACACTTGTCTCAGACTTTGGGTTCTCACTGGTCCTGATCTGATGCTGCTGGTTGGCTTCTTTTCCCTGCTCCTCCTCGCAGGTAAGGTTTCCTCTCGTGGTCCCTGTTGCTGTCGTTATACTCGACAATCCTCAGGCCTCCTCAGTGTGAGCCGCTTTCATCGTAGGTTCTTTCTGCCGGGTAACAGTCCTGAATTGTTGAGGAATGCTGCCTTCGCCGAGTGCCACTTGAAGAGACGGAGGCAGAAGTCTCAAGAGACAAATATTTCAAAATCGGGATGAATGAATTCAAAGATATCTGGAAGGTAGTAGAAGTGAATAGGATATGTTTTTTTTTTTCAGTTATTGACTCATACACGCTCAGTCAGTGTTTTATGAACATCTGGCTAAATTAAGTCTACTTCAACATACCTGCAATAACTCCGTCCTTCATGAAGGTTCTAATCTCCAGCTGTTGTTGCCACAGATTCAGAGAGGTGTTGCTTTAAATGTGTGATCATTTCGGGGGAGTTTGAGGTGTTATTACTGTACGCCAGCTGTTTCTAACACTGAGGCTGGTGCAGAAATGGTAGGAAAAAAATATCGGCAACAGCTGCAGTGATGTTTCAATGCCACACAACTGGATAATAAAAAAAAAGGGAAAACGTCCACTTAGAAGCCACAACTGAATAAATGATGTTTTTTTAGAGGGTGGGAGTTAGAGTGCTCCTCCTGGTCGTGATTTCTTCAACATGAACTAAGCGTGTCATGGGCGTCGGAAGCAAGAGAAATGATAATGTGGGAGTGGATCAAGCCATTTCCTGTGTTCTGGTGCCTTTTAATTAAGTTCAACAGAGGCCAGCCAGTCGAACGCTGTGCAGTGTGGATGAAGCTCCCTCCAGCACTCCAGAAATTTATTTTATAGCCCAAAATAATCACCTGCCATGGTCCCCCCCCCGCAAAAAAAAAATCGACACAACAGCATCTTATATTTACATGATGCCTTTAAAAGCATCAGGCGAAAACAAATTATGAAAAATTCATCAACATGCCACGCTTCTACAGTGACAGTATGTGAGCACACAGCTGCCTGTGGAAGTGGGGGCGGGACGCGTTCAACGGGTCCGACGCCCACGGGTCTCGTAGGGTGGAGCGGAGGGAGCCCAACCGGAGAGCCCATTAACACAGAGATGACTGATTTAAATGTTGTAGTGGTCGAGTAGATCAACTGATCCTCCATCTTCCAAGTGTCCATCTACCTCATCGTGGCTTCATGTCACCACAAACGCCGCGTATTACTGCAAATATTTACGTGTTGGATTAATATCACGTCAAAACTCACGTCACCAAGTCATAAGGATTCTTAGTCTGGGACCAAATAAGGTGAGACAAAAATGATTGTATTTACTTATTTTAAAAAAGAGACCGCGCACATTTATAATTTTTCTGTTGGCTAAAAAATTTGCATTACATTTATCAGGATGCAGAGCAATTATAAAAAGATAGGAGAATACTATAGTTAGTAATAAAGAAAACATCATACAGGATACTTTTATGTTATATCATTTAAAGTATGTTGTGTTATTATGATCTGTTTATGATCTATTATGATCTAGGTGGTGGAGCTAATCGGATGGTTGGTGGATTGTCCTGATTCGCTCCTGAGAGCCTTCACATTCCCACTGGGAAAATTAATGTATGAATAATAGAGAAGTGCTGTATTTATGTATGTATGTGTGTGTGTGTGTAAATGGGCGAATGTGACGTGTAAGTGGTTGTTAAGACTAGAAAAGTGCCTCATAAACGCAGTCCATTTACACAATGATGGACATGCAAACCAGTGAGGTGTAGTGGGGTGTAACATTGACAGAGATATTGTACGAAATAGGATAAACAGATCAATGAAGAAAACATAATCCTGAAAAGCAAAGTACACAGACACAGATATTAAAACGCAAATAGAACATTTAACACCTGACAGTTAATTCGCCGGCACAATAAAAGCCAGTGACATGAGACTATCAATAGTAACTGAGGTAGTTTCACGTGGACCAAATAACGACCAACGCGCACAAGGGGACCCTGTGGGGGGTACTGCGGGGCCAAACTCAGGTGATCACTGTGTCATTTCCAGGTTAAACTCCCCTTTTTTCCTCATGCTGAACAAATACGTCTTGTTGTTTTCACTGCAGATGGGGCCACCTCCGAGGGGAACTGCACTTATCAGGATATTTTAAACCACTTACACTTTAAAGATGATTACAGCCCCTTCTACATGTCCCGGCCTGTCAAAGACCACAAGTCGGCCACGGTGGTGAACCTGGATTTGCGCATCTATGCCATTCTACAGGTGGTGAGTGTCACCAAAAAAGACTCACATTGTATTTGGTGGAAAGTTAAAGTGGCACGAGGCCGTTGAGATATGAACTTCACAGACATTTCTTTTTTTCTCACAGAAAGAGAAGGAGCAGATATTTGTTCCCTACGTCTGGATCACCATGGTGAGTTTTTCTCCAGAGGAAGCACTCATATATACACTGAACAAAATTATAAACGCAACACTTTTGTTTTTGCCCCCATTTTTCATGAGCTGAACTCAAAGATTTAAGACTTTTTCTATGTACACAAAAGGCTTATTTCTCTCAAATATTGTTCACAAATCTGTCTAAATCTGTGTTAGTGAGCATGTGATAATCCATCCACCTCACAGGGTTTGGCATATCAAGATGCTGATTAGACAGCATGATTATTGCACCGGTGGCCTTTCATTGTGGCCAGCCTAAGGCCCACCTGTGCAATAATCATGCTGGCTTATCAGCATCTTCATATGGCACCCCTGTGAGGTGGATGGATTATCACATGCTCACTAACACAGATTTAGACAGATTTGTGAACAATATTTGAGAGAAATAAGCCTGTTGTGTACATGGAAAAAGTCTTAGATCTTTGAGTTCAGCTCATGAAAAATGGGGGCAAAAACAAAAGTGTTGCGTTTATAATTTTGTTCAGTGTATATATTTTTAGTTTGGATGCAGCGCTCCTCTTGTTTTCCTCTGCAGTGGTGGAAAAATGACTACACCAGTTGGGATCCTGAAGAATTTTGCGGCATAGAGTTTATGTCCATCCCTACGGGCCTCATGTGGAAGCCCGATGTCACTGTTGTAGAGATGTAAGTGTTGATCCGCACACATGGTGCATGTTATCGCTTATTAATTTAGGTTTCTCCCTTTTAAAAGAAAAGTGTTATTTCTTCTTTTTAAGTGAAGCTTTAAATTGTGTTTAGGGAGTTTTTCCTGTCAGGTTCTATTATTGAAAGGAGCGGTGAATGGGGTAGTACTTCCAGACATAAGTGTACAAAAGTATTCCATATTGACAGATCATTGCATATCTTCACTTATGTTGCATAACGGATTATACAATGTAAGTGTGTGTGTGTGTGTGCGTGTTCTCACACAGGACAGAGAGGGACAAGGTTGCTCCCAGTCCTTATCTCACTATTACACATAGAGGTAACATCGAAATCACCAACGACCAGGTACTGACCAGCACCTGCAGGATGCAAGTTTACAAATTCCCCTTCGACATTCAGAGCTGCCACCTCACCTTCAAGTCCTTCATTCACACCGGTGAGCCTGTAGCCTGCTGCGTGGTTATGTTTCTGTCTTTTTTTGCTTTCACTATCTTTCTTTATGAACCCCGACAAATGTTTCTCCTCCTCCTCCTCGTCCTCCTCCTCCTCCCACACAAGACAAGGAAATCAAGCTCCTGCCCTACTTAGATTCCTCAAACGCCACGAAGGACTCTTCCGAGGTGATGCGGATCCAGTCCGAGTGGCTGTTCATCAACATGGCAGTCACCAGCAAAACGGCCGACTTATATGGCTTCAACCAGAGCCTGGTCGTTTATACTGTAAGTGCATCTGAGTGCAGACAAACACCGGTGGAAATGGTCTCTCTCTGTGTGTCCAAAGTACAGTGAGGACATGAACTCACCGGAGCTGAAAGATCTCCATTTGTGGGTCTTGCCAGTATTGCACTATCATACGGACAATTGGAAATGTAAAAACCAGGGAGCAGATAAATGATTAAACCAGTGCAAGGCCAAAATATACAAAAAACGAATAGTTGCAAAATGATGATATAGATCAAAGTGATAGATGATGTCAGGAATCACAGAAAGTGGGACTTCAATGGGAAGAACACACACAGATAGAACTACCACACCACCACCAAACCAATTGCGAAAGGGGAACCCAGTGTCCAGCAAAGAGGCGGGTGTTTCCGTCGGAGCAGACCAGAGTGCACGTCTATGGTGGGAATCCAGATTTTAAAGTGTGGCTGACGGAGGTGACTGGTCATGACCGACTGAGCCTGGTGAGCAAAGTTCGACCGACTGAACTGTGAACACATCTCGACAGATCAACATGAAGAGGAGGTCGGCGCTCTACATCGTCAACTTCATCCTCCCCATCCTCTTCCTACTGTGTCTGGACTTGGCCTCCTTCTTGGTGTCGGACAGCGGGGGCGAGAAGCTGGGCTTCAAGGTCACTGTGCTGCTCGCCGTCACCGTGATGCAGCTAATCCTGAATGAAATTCTGCCTTCCTCGTCCAACAGGATCCCACTCATAGGTAAAGAAGCTCAGAATCGGGCCTTTATTGGACTCTAGGTGCACGTACACTGACTCAATGAGTAATAATTCGCCTGCGTTAATGTCGTGGGCCTTCTCCCTTCAGCCGTCTACTGCATCGGGGTGTTTACTCTGATGATGCTCAGCCTCCTGGAGACGGTTCTGGTGATGCATCTGATCGGGAAAGACTCTGCCCCCCGAGACAAGGAGACGGAAAAAGACAGAAACCGTGAGGGCAAACGAGGCAAAGACGCTTTTTAAGTTTTATTTCCTTGTTCACCTTTAGTTACTTTTCAACAGAACTTTAATTTGAATGCAGACTAACTACGTTTTTGTCTCTGATGCATCTCTTCAGAGTTCAACAAACTGATCCACTTGACATGTTACCGTGATGTGTTTCCTGGTGAGAGTCCAACAGAAGTTCTGCCCGTGGCCAAAAAGGTCAGAGTGAAGTTGCACTCCTTAAAATCTTAAAGTTTAAAGGACCAGTTAATGGTTCCCGCTCGCCCTCACACAGATTTGGAAGCAGATTATATGAATAAGTATAGACTATTTTTTTTTTTTTTTTGATAAGTGGCCATGTTTATGTGGACTAACACCACAAGTTTGTTAGTTCCATGATTGTAAGGTACAAGGATCTGTATGGCTAGATACCTTTAAGATTACAAGTGACACAAAAATGTGACTGTCAAATGCAGCAGGGACGTCAGAGTAATGTAATCACTAACCACAGTCTATTGAACTGCTCCTCAGGATAGCACCAGTCGACTGAGGGAGGAGTCCACTGTCTCCGACGAGCTGAGGGAGGTGATGAAGACACTGACTCTGCTCCTCGACAGCAGGAAGGAGGAACAAGCGCCCGGCTACTGGACCGGAGTGGCTCAGAAAATCAACAAGGCTTTCAGCATTTTCTATGTCACAGCTGCTTCTTTGTTTTTACTCTTTATGGTTATCAAATGGAATTACGATGGAAATTAACAATAGTGCAAAATTAAGGAAAACATTCTGCATGTACGAGTCATAGTTTCTGGTTTAGCTTTAACGCATTAAAGGGCAAAAGTGTCATTAGTAATGAATCCTCCAGTGGTATTGCAATTATACACATCTGTTGTTTCACATTGTGGTTCATGTCAAACATATTATTGGAATATTCAAATACACTAATATGCCATCAAGTGGTACCTTGTTATGTATTTGCTATGTAATGAACGCAGTCCTTAAGGAACAAGTGTCCTTGAAATGTAGCATGCAAGTGTAAAGAAAAAAATTATATAATTCACATTAAAGTTTTATTTTAAAGTGAGATTAAAAGAAGATTTTTGATTTTTAAAGCAGGTGTCGGTTCTGTTTAAATACAGTGGAAGAATCAATGCACAGAGAAATTTATTTTTTATTTGTGTTTACTTCTGCCTCTCCAACGATCTTTTCAGTTTCCAATCTTTGATCTAAACATTACTCTACTTCCGATTGTTGGATTGATTTCATCTTGCTATAATAAATGTCCTGTTTTATCACTGGTGTTGTTTTATAGAATTATCTACACACATACATTCATATCCAATTTGTAATTTGTACCTTTTTTTAAACTTATGACTGCAGACATGAAGACAAATGTGTTTTAAGAGATGTTATTCATGCCGTTTCGAATGAGATGGGGAAAAAATGACGATGCTAACCAACAAACGCTGTCTTCAAACAAATGCAGTTGACTTAATGTTGAGCATTCGAATACTACTACGCTAATGTCAGTCTTGTCAAGTGGTTCAGTCAGCTACACGACAGTTACACCTTCCAGTTTGTGGGTGTAAATATTTCTAACCACAAGGTAAGAAGTAAAGTGCCGACCTGTCGTGATTTAGTTGCATGATAAAACTCCACATAATAAACATATTATAATTAGGCTAAGTCTAAATGGCATGTAAACAGGAAGTGCAGCCATTTTGGGGGCCATTATGCTTCCAGTTCTCAAACGGCCTCATATATGACGACAGACACAAATGTCTTGATTCATCCTGCATCATCACAACTGTTCGGTTACATGTAGTCCTTCAGTAGTGTTTGCATGTTTTACAACACATTCAGTGTATTTAGACTATGACACTATGACACGAGTAAAAAAAACCCAGGGATGGTCATTCAGTCGGCCCCGCCCCCTTCCAGTGTGAGCACCGAGACGACAGAGAGGAACAATTCCTTTTACTCACCTCCCACACACTCGGGGTTGTCGCTGCTCCTGAATCCATGCTGCTCGTCGGCTTCTTGTCCCTGCTCGTCCTCGCAGGTAAGTCTGCGGCAAATCAAGACCCATGTGGACGCCGTTTCTGGAAAAGAGATGTTGATGTTGAATGTCTAAATGCTTCCTGTGGTGAGTGCCACCAAGAGGAGGCAGAAATCTATCAGAGACAAATATCTTGAAATCTGGATGAATAACTTGAAAACAAGGTGCATGAAGAAGTCCATTGAGCAATTTGTCATCATCGTTAGTTTATATACACTTAAAGTTATTTATTTTTGAAAGTTCTATATATACATCCTTTATTTGGATTCCTTTCGTGGGGCTGTTCTCCGCAAGACGAAAATTCTGGAGCTCAGTTTGCATTTGTATCATGAGAGAGGAAATAAAATGGGATAACCCCTCGTCGGGTGGCTTTACCTAAGAAGAATTGCCTGATTGTGGAAATGTGTTTTTAACTAAGTTATTTTCTCATCACAGGTTTTGTCGGGTTTCATTTATATCTGCTCAGATGTATTTTTCCCCCAGTCGTGTCAGTATAATGCAATGCAACTACAAATGAAAGGGCAAACTTCTGAGCTAATGCCATTTTCAGACGTTCTGCTAAGTGCTGCTGGTTATGATTTCAGCAACATGAATTTGGTGGTGTACAGTACATTAAAGCAGGCGGAGAACCTATTAAGACTGAGAGGTCTGCACACATGAAAATGTTTTAGTGGTCAAGTCATCCATCCATCCATCCCTTTCATAATGGCTTCATGTTTCCACAAACACTGCATATTTATTACAAATATTTATGTGTTGGATTAATAATTAATGACGGAAAACTGAGACCAATAGTCTTCAGTCACGCTAACGGGTCTGTTAAAGCTGCACTTACAGTATGCCCACAAGAGTTAAATGCTGAGGTCATCGCGCGAACGTGCCGATGTTTAGCAGTCTCCATGTTCACCAGCTTAGTGTAGCTGCTGGTTACCGTGTGCTCATCAGCACCAGATGAAGTGATATTTCACTCAGAAAACCACAAACCTCACGGTGGCACTACAGAAAAAAGTCACCAAGTCCTAAGTCATTCTTTGTCTGGGAACCAATATCCAACAAAACCTATATCGTTTATTTATTATGAAAAGGAACCGGGCACATTTAATAGCACTGCTGTAAATGTGTCTGAGTTAGACAAAAGGCTAATCCTGAAAAAAAGAGCGTAACAGTTATCAGCATGCAGGGCAGTTATAAAAAAGATGATCATTTTATGAACATGATGAATTCCGATGCACTGGATGCATGTATTGATTTGTTAATAGAGCTGTAAATGCATCCTGAGGTAAATTATGTATATATATATATATATAAAACAAGTTATTAAGAGAACGCACTTTCATCTGATGTACAGATGTAACTCCTTTTCCTCACGGTGAATCTGTCTTGTTGTTTCCGCTGCAGGTGGGGCGACCTGTGAGGCGAACTGCAGCTATCAAGATGTTCTGAATCACTTGAAGCTGACCAAAGACATCAACCTGTTCCACATGATCCGGCCTGTTAGAGACCCCCGATCCACCACAGAGGTTCACCTGAGTTTGCTGCTCTACGCCATTCTTGAGGTGGTAAGTGGCTGCTTGGAATGATGAATTATAAACTATTCATTTCTACGTTTAAGTGGGTCACATTGGTCCCCTTTGTTTTCTGTTTGTCTGTATCTGGTGGAAAGTTAAGGCAAGGAGCAAATAGCCCCGGTAAGCCTGGATGTTTCTCTAGGTGTGGTGAGGAGTTTAGAGCGTTCAAAGTATAAGGTCCCAGTTCTTCCTGCTTCGTATGAACTTTTAGAAGTTTTCACACATATTTTGTTTTTCTCACAGAAAGAGAAGGACCAGAAATTTGTACCTTACGTCTGGATCACCATGGTGAGTTCTCGCACCTTTTCACGAATTTCCAACCCTCTCGCAAACTCACGCACAACTCCTCTGGTTTTCCTCTGCAGTGGTGGAAGAACGATCACATTGGTTGGAATCCTGATGAATTTTGTGGGATCCAGTCTGTGTCCATCCCCAATGAACTACTGTGGAAGCCCGATCTCACCATTGAGGAGATGTGAGTTTTAATGAATGGTCACACAGCAACTGCAGGTCATTGTGTCACTGTTCAGAAAGACATGAACCTTCATCGAGGCCAATCGAGATCAAACTAATTTACAGGATTCATCTCTTAAAAAGCCTGTTGTGATGACAACAGTAGTTAGTGTCGCATTAGATAGTATTTACTCAATGTTCTTCTAAAATGCTGTTTTTTCGCCCTTGTTTTCAGTCAGGCGGAATGAGGGGGTATTAGGGCCATATTGATTTTTCAATAATATTCATAATATTACAAGAATCGAGTTGTCATTTAATGAGAAAAATCTCATAATATTTAAAACAATAAAATCATAATTAAATGAGAAAAAAAGGCATAATATTGCAAGAAAAAGGGGGAAAAAATTAACAGCCAATTCATCCTCCACAAAAGAGGAAATTTCTTCCAAGTCCCTGTGGTTCTTTCTTTGGAATAGACACAGTTTCTTGCACAATCTTTTTAAATTCCTGATAATTATGACAATGTAATGTACCAAATGATTCGTAATATTTCGTTATTTGTGAAACCTTCACTTGAGTATAACTTAAGATGCTCCACATTCCTCATTTTAACATAGGCGCCAAGCTGATCTTCTGATATTCCCTATTACTTTAAATTCTTATAATATTATGACTTTACTACTGTTAAATTATGACCATATTATTGTAGCATTTTTGTTTATTGAATATCCTCAGTGTTGAACCAGACTTACTGCAGTTACACTTAACACTTTGTTAGGTCCTGTCATGTGTGTGTGTGTGTTCTCAAACAGGACGGAGATTGACAAGGCCCCTCCTAGTCCTTATCTCACCATTACAAGTGAGGGTAACGTCACGCTTATGAACGACCAGGTACTGACCAGCACCTGCAGGATGCAAATTTACAAATTCCCCTTCGACACTCAGAGCTGCAACCTCACCATCAAGTCCTTCATTCACTCTGGTGAGCCTGTAGCCTGCTGCGTTTAAAACTTTTCAGTGCTTTTTACTTTTCAAATTTACCGTCACATGTTGACCATACACCAATCGGATACCAAACATCTTCCTTTGTTTACCTGACAAGAAACCTCAATTTTATTTTACACTTCCCTCCCACTCGAGACAACGAAATCAAGCTCCTCCAGTACTCCAACTCTTCGGAGGCCACGGAGGACTCTCGCGGGGTGATGCGGATCCAGTCCGAGTGGCTGTTCATCAACATGACAGTGACCAGCATAACTGTCAACTACTATAGCTTTAACCAGACGTTCGTCATTTACACTGTAAGTGCTTCTGAAAGTTGCCTGGTTGTTAGACATACATTCACTGCATAACTTTCCGCCAACGTACTGCCATCTGGCAATTGAATGAATCATCTCTCCTCTCCCCTGTGCACCATGCACACAGACGAGCAAACCTGTAACACCGGAGTTTATTCTTTGTCAAACGAATACGTCAACCGACTGAACTGTGAACACATCTCGACAGATCAACATGAAGAGGAGGTCGGCGCTCTACATCGTCAACTTCATCCTCCCCATCCTCTTCCTACTGTGTCTGGACTTGGCCTCCTTCTTGGTGTCGGACAGCGGGGGCGAGAAGCTGGGCTTCAAGGTCACTGTGCTGCTCGCCGTCACCGTGATGCAGCTAATCCTGAATGAAATTCTGCCTTCCTCGTCCAACAGGATCCCACTCATAGGTAAAGAAGCTCAGAATCGGGCCTTTATTGGACTCTAGGTGCACGTACACTGACTCAATGAGTAATAATTCGCCTGCGTTAATGTCGTGGGCCTTCTCCCTTCAGCCGTCTACTGCATCGGAGTGTTTACTCTGATGATGCTCAGCCTCCTGGAGACGGTTCTGGTGATGCATCTGATCGGGAAAGACTCTGCCCCCCGAGACAAGGAGACGGAAAAAGACAGAAACCGTGAGGACAAACGAGGCAAAGACGCCGTGCGCAGCTGTGACGGACGTGAGATTCACTACAATAAATATGGAAAACTGTATATGAAAGATAAAGTCAGACATTTAGTCAACTTTTGAAGCAGCCCAGTTACTCTTATAGTTTTTTAATTGTATTTCTTTGTTCACCTCTAGTTACTTTTTAATTTGAATACGTACTAACCACGTTTTGATCTCTGATGCATCTTCTCAGAGTTCAACAAACTGTTTCACTCGAAATGTAGCCCTGAGACGTCTCCCGGGAAAAGTCCAACAGAACTTCTGCCGGTGGCCAAAGAGGTAAGAGTGAAGTTGCTTGTAAAGGTGGATGGATGAGGCCTCTGCAGGACACAATTACTTGGCAATTATCGATTACAGTACTTGTATTAGGGCGAAGGTTGAAAAAAATCTGTATGGCTGGACACCTTCAAGAATCCAAAAATGTGATTGTCAAACGCAGCAGGGACGTCAGAATAATGTAAAAACTAACCACAGTCTATTGAACTGCTCTTCAGGATAGCCCCAGTCGACTGATGGAGGAGTCCAATGTCTCCGACGAGTTGAGGGAGGTGATGAAGACACTGACTCTGCTCCTCGACAGCAGGAAGGAGGAAGAAGCGCCCGGCTACTGGACAGGAGTGGCTCAGAAAATCAACAAGGCTTTCTGCATCGTCTATGTCACAGCTGCTACTCTGTTTTTACTCTTTATGTTTATTAACTGGACTGATGATCAAAATGAATAAGAGCGCAAATTCACAAAAAACATTCTGCCTGTTTCAGTGTCTGGTTCGGTTTTGGTTGCTCAGGTAGTAATTCATCATTAAGTGGTATTGTGATTACATACATCTGTGGTTGACAACAAACACGCTTGTCATATTGAAATATTCGAATACACTAATATGCCATCAAGTGGTTACCTATTATATCTTTGCTATGTGATAAACACAGTCCTTAAGGAATCAACACAACTGTTCTTCAAATGAAGCATGCAATTGTAAGGAAAAATGTAGTTTGCCCTAAATAAATATATCTTCACTATGCCATATGGACATTGTTTATTGTAATTCCCATTTAAGTATTATTTTAAAGGGCCCATATTGTGGAAAGACATATTTTCATGTCTTTTATAGCAGGCGTAGTTGTTATGTAAACACTGCGAAAGTATAAAAGCAATCAATCCATGAAGAAGCCTGTAAATGAGTCAGGACTTTCACAACTTTGATGTCTCACAACCAAACCGTCATATTTTTTATCAGATCTCTGTAAAGGGCTCTAATTGGTGTTTTCTTCGACCTCTCCAAAGATCATTTAAGCTTTTAGTTATCCTTCTTACGATTGTTGGATAACTTTTAGCTTGCTGTTTTTACGTTCTTCTGTTTTATCAATTGTGTTGTTTCATGAGTTGCTAATTCATTTTATTCATGTTACATTCAATTTTATTTTGAATCAGTTTTTGGGTCGCCTCAGCAAAGTAGTGTGATTTTAAGTCGGGCTTTTATTTTGAAGGGCAGAACGGAAGAAATGAGCGGATGCGCGGTAGTGTTTGACGGCGATTAATAAAAGTTGTGGTCCGTCTTGGTTCACGCTTGACATTCTGCAGTCGCCGTATTGTCATTTTGTGTAGATGATACAACAGTAAGCGCTCGGTTACAGTGCACTACTGTAAATGCCGTTTGTATGTTCTGTACATTTACAAATAATGGTTAAAAATATATATATTTCCTTCTTCCTGTGTGTGTTCTCCTCCGGGGCTGCAGGGGGCGCTGTTCGCTCCCACGACCCAGCGCTGTCGTTCAATCAGTGACGTGGATTTCCATTGAGGCAAAAAAAAAGAGACTCTCCAGCATTTCCCCCTAACTTTGTTCAATTCTACACGTTTGACGACTCCGCTTCTTCCCGTCGCCTGTCTCCCGCCGAGCCCCCGGTTGTGTCGCAGCGTTAGCCGCAGGTGAGCAGCGCGTGTTGAACGTTGCCCCGGTCAACGTTTCCCCGGCGGTGTTGAAGTTAACCGTGCTGCGTCCGTCCTGTCAGTCAGTGTCTCCGGCTCCTCTCCCTCTCCAGACTGCCACGATGAGCAAGAGCAGCAGCAGCAGCAGCAGCAGCAGCAAAGTGTTGCACCTGAAGGATAAAGTCAGCGGCAACGAGGCGGACCTGGCCCTGTGCAACCTCACCGAGGTGCCGGTCCGAGAGCTGGTGAGTGTCCGTGTCTCCTGCTGCTGCCTGCAGGGAGGAGAGGGGATGAAACTGCACCCAGACACTGTTCAATGTGTCTAATGTGTTGCATCAAACGTGGCTCGCACTGTTGTAGGTGAAGCTGATCACGTTTTTGTTTTTAAAAAAAAATATAACGCATATTACACAAAAGCAACTGAGTACATTTACTCCAATACTTTGAGCACACATGTGCAGTACTTGTACTCTGTGCTACTTCACACTTGTGCACTACATTTTGGGTGGAAATAATATTGCATGTCTCTCTCCACTACATCCATCTGACAGCTGTGGGTTGCCAGTTATTTGATTCAACATACAAAACACGTGATCATCTTGTGTAACATGGTGCATGATGATACATCAAAGGCCTTGCATGTGTTGTCATGACAACTTTTTTTTTTTTTTTTTTCAGTTATTGTGGCTGTCAGGTTATTGAAGTTGTGCAGTATAACTTGTGCTGCGACAAAAACTTTCAGGAGTCCGGAAGAGTATGAGGACCAGGCAGGAAATAAAGAAAAAAGTTAAAATGTTGAGGAAAAACAAAAATGTTGACATTAAATTTGGAACTAAATGGGATGAAGTTTTTTTAATTCCATTTTGAGGATAAATTCTACTCCTGGTCCATTAATCGTCAATATATTTGCATTTTGCACATTAACAGCTATTCCAGTTTGCATGAATACGGCTGCCGTTTCCAAACTCGTGTGTTTTCTCTTCCTGTCCAGACACAGACGATCTATAAACAGATCCTGAAGAACAATTTCACCAGTTCATCTACGCAAGACATTTTGTTAAAGGAGTCATAAGCAATAACATTAGTTATTTGATAATATATTCTGAAAAAGTTTCTTGAAATTTCAAGTTCATCTCAACATTCTCTCTGTTGGATCTTTTTTTACAAGATAATTGACCTGTGTGCACAAAATATAATCTTGTCCTCTTAAACTTGAAAGTAAAAAAATAAATAGTTCCGGAACGTCATCATTCAACACTCATTCAGCAAAATCAGTACTTTATAGTTCATGTACTCAAAGTGAATTTTACTATTAGGAAGTACTTTGGCTTGAGTGCAATTACGAAAGCACTACTTTTATTTGTAACAGAGTATTCTTACTTTGTGGTGGTGCTGCCTCTTTAACTGAAGTAAAGAATTAGAGTAATTACAGGCTTGTATTTAACCGACTCGTGTCATATTTTATCCTCACAGGCTTTATTTCCCAAAGCAACTGTTGTTGACTTGTCTTGCAACAACATCACCTCCATCCCCGTAAGTATGAACACGACCACGCTGAACCCTTTTTACCTTCATTATTTTGTAACTCCTCATATTTATCTCTGGACCTAACCCTAAACCTGGGAAACACTACTTTTACCTTTATTTCATTTTTCAATCTTTAAGACGTTTTCATTGAAATTCCACATTTTAAAGAAGTAAGGTTTAGTATGTATTGTTCATATTTTGGGGGATTAATACATACATACATACTTCAGCAAAGTGTGTGAACTACTGCATCTCCCAACTGTTGCTAAAACAAACAGAGAACTGACATTCTTTTCTCTCTTATCTCGGTTTTTCTCTCGTGCAGCCAGAGTTCTGCAGCCTGATCCACCTCGTCAAGGTGGATCTGAGTAAAAACCAGCTGACCTGTCTGCCAGACGACCTGGGGAACCTGGTCAACCTCCAGCATCTGGATCTGTACAACAACAAGTTGACTGTGCTGCCTGTCAGCTTCTCTCAGCTCAGGGTATGTGCAGTGTTTTCTCATGCTAGATTCGTTTGTGTAGCACGCATGTAGCTACACACACGCATGTAGCATTTAAACTTTTACATTTCAGTGCAGCTGTAGTCAAACATCATATCCTCACTCTAACACTGTGTGAAGTGGCTTCTCTGGCTTTATTTGGATGCCTGACCAGTTTATTCCACTTTGTTTGGACTCCAGAGTCTGAAGTGGTTGGATCTGAAGGACAATCCTCTGGAGCCCGACCTGGCCAAGGCAGCAGGAGACTGTCTGGATGAGAAGCAGTGCAAACAGTGCGCCACCAAGGTGAGAGAGATCAATCAGACAGTTTCACACATTAGCTTATAAATGCCAGTATCCAAAACTTTGTTATTTTTTCTTTTTGTCAGGTTCTGCATCACATGAGAGCCATTCAGGACGACGTCGATCGTGCTCGGGAGAAACGCCTTCTGAAGGAAAAAGGTGAGAATTTTTTTTCATTCTGAGCTTTGAACTAATTCTAGACCAGCTGACAAATTGCAGTTGATCGATAGTTTCATATCAATCAACACAAATCAACTGCCTCCTATCAATAAATATTGATTACATTTCTCTGGTCAATGTGTATTTTTTAATTTATGGCAGGAAACGATAAGAGTAAAAAAAAAATGTCTTCATCTCCCCCCAATCAGAGCTGGGGAGGAAGAAGGAGGTGAAGCAGAGGGAGCGGGAGGCCAGGGAGAAGGAGGCTCGCAAACGAGAGAAGGCGGAGGAGAAGGAGAAGAGGAGGAAAGAATACAATGCTCAGAGGGCGGCCTTAGCTGCAAAGGAACAACAGAAGAAGAAGAACGAGGAGAAGAAGAAGAAGAACGGACAGGCAGCAGGTAGGTCTGAATGATGGGAGATCTAAAATGTGTTTTTGAAGATGTCTGCCGTGTTTCACTCCTGACAGGACAAGTCCATGATGGGCCATCATTGGGTTTTCTTAGTGAAGTTGATTTGTTGTTAGTCTGCCAAAATAACGAGAGATTGTTTTTATTGTATTTTAGGAATGGTTCTAATGTCTAATGTCCTCTCAGCAGATAAAAAGGTCGTTGTGGAATCGGCACCGAAACCTCGGCGTTCTCTCGTCGGCCTGTTGTTCAAACTCCTCCTGCTGCTGCTGTTGGGACTAGCCGGTGTCGCCGCCTCCTGCCGGCTGACCGAACTGCAGAGGGAAGCCGTGTGCGTGCCGATCAACGCCGCCTTGGACGACGGCCTATCCTGGGCCAGAGAGCAGGAGGGTGTGGTCCGACAGCTGGTGCAAAACCTGTCAACTACTGCCAAGGAGTTTCTTGAATCCACACAAACGTCTAAGAACTAAATAACTGCGTCCTTCAAAACTCAGACTTGCAGGTTTTCCCACTCTCACCTGTGAATCCTGGGATTCTTTTCCTTTTTTTTTTTTTTTTAATATGCTGAAATCGTGATTGTCATTAAAGATGGGCAACCCTGCTTCCCCTCACCGTGTTTGTTGGAGGTGAAGCGTCTGTACAGATAGACCAAAGGGGATGTGTAAAAAATCATCTTAAATTCCTATGGAATTGTCGTTGCGCTCGTGTCCTCTTTGTACGACAGCGTGTTTTTAAAAAGTCAGGTGGCCCCGTCTGTGCTGCGCTGGACTGTGGAGCCACATGTCGACCGCCAGCCGGAGTTGTGCATCAGCCAACCAGCGTCAGAATGAGCATGTGCAGTGAAGGCTCACTCGTCCCTGCCCTCAACTGTCCCGTCTTTATAGTCTCACATCAGTTAAAGCAGCTAATTTCACAGCTAATACAAATCGTCTGACACACAAAAACCAGAGCGCAACTGATACACCAGACGATTTTTAAGCTTATTGGGCAAAACTGCAGAACACAAATACCAAAGATTGGTGAGGTAAATTAGAAACAGCGTTGGCGTTTGTCCATCAGAGAGCAACATGCTTGGTAATTACAACACTTTATTAACCAAATTTAAGTGAAACCTCCAGAAATTCTTTTGTGTTTTTGCTGACGTTAGATTGACATTTCACTACTTTTGCATGAAAATTTACTTTAAAGATTAACTGGTTGTCAAATATAGATCAACTCATCATTTAAACCCTATTTTGTTCAAGAAACAAAAAAAATCCGCTCATATATTATCAAATATTTTTTTTGAACACGAACACTGATGTCTGTATTGATCCTAAAGGTCTGGTATCAGCCAGGCTCTGAATGACTCCTCATGCATTTGATTTCCTTGTTGCCAGAAATCCTTTCTAGGTCACAAATAACGATTTTGCTTCAGACTTTTCAATGTGTTTTTCTCTCACTTCCCTACTGTCACTGGTTTCCAGTCATATCCACACAGTCCGAGTGGTTTGGTCCATTAAACCAAACACTACGCTTTCAATAATAAACAATAATGGAGGTTTTGACCAAAATCCCCAGAGACTTGATGTTCACTGTGGAGGGAAGAATTGATATTTTTTTTCTCAAAACCAGTGGCTGCATAGAAGTATGGAAAAATACAGACAATAACACAGCAAAGTAAAATAAACTTGATTTGTGATTTGGCTCTAACTTCACAGGATGAAGATATTGAACTAGAGGTCCAAAGTTTGAAATGCCTTTTTCTTCCTTTTGATTTGTCATCTAACGGCTGATTTTTTAAATGAAATGAAATGTATTTGCTTCCTTGGCTGCACTGGTTGTTGTACAGCTTTGTCGATGCTCAAACGTCATCGGCGTCATTAAATGGCTTTGCACTGCAAGAAATATTGTGATTTTTTTTTGTGGCTGAAGAATTAATTGAAGTGAATACACCTCAGCAAATGGAAAATTCTTTCGACTAGTTTGGACTTGGAATCTAAAGTGAATGAATCAACAACTATTATAAATGTGTAATCAGAAGAAATATTGACCCCGGGATAAATTTAGTAGAAGATCTTTAAAAAAATGTGCACTGTTTAACTAATGTGTATTTCTTTTACTAGTGTCAATACCTGATTTTGGTACAAATACCAAATTGTACTTTTTTGATACCTCACATTAAATAAGCCAAAATTTGTCCTAGTTCCCAGTTCGACAATGTTGGCCTTAAAGCCGAGGCTACTAAATGGAGATTCCTGTAACTCCTACACACAAACAGATCCCAGGAGGTTGCAAACTAATTATGGGTACTATCCCAGTAAGAGCTCATCTAACGACTGAAATACGAGACTGTGAACGGTGAATTTGACCCAGAGAGCTGCCTGTAGAAGTTAGCAGCAACCACAGTCACCATAAGTCTGATGAAACTTCAAATCTAGCAAATTTATATCAATCTATAAAATAACCTAAATTTGTTATTGAGCTTTCACGTTAAAATGAACGCCAATTAATATTTCTCTCACTTGACCTGATTTGCTTTGTCCATAACTTACTCACGACTTTTTTGGCTTCAACAAGCAGAATTATTTTCCTCCCTTCCACATATTGGGGTCATGTGGTGCAACATAAAAGCCGTTGGATCAATAAAGCTCATGCAGCTGTAGCTTTTCCGGTTTTCAACGAGAATATTATGAGAAATGCGACAGACTAATGCTGCAATTAGGAGAAATACGAGAAACATTTCTGCTATAATTTTCATGAGCTGGGCATCTTTCCTTCATGATTTGTTTTTTAATTCAGGGTCAATTTCCTGGCAACATTTATCCTCTTAATTTTGGCACAAGCCCAAAATGTACACAGAATTAGTCTAGAGTAATACAAAACCAAATGTATTTATTCATGGGGATCTTAAAATGGTTTACAAACAGAACCAAGATGCTTTTAAATCTGTTGGAAGACAGAGCAATGTTTAACACTCACATCAAAGTTACTGCTTACGTGTCTGCATAGCTTTGGCCACAAAACTCCAGGGAGAGCTGAAGAGGTAGAATATATATTATATATATATATAATATATATATATATATTCTAAAGTCCCAGCACCTAAAAACTGTATTAATATTACGTGATACTCAGTAACCTCTTACCTCTGCAAGGACAGAATGAACACGTATTTTGGTACTACAAAAAAGAGCCGAGTCTAAATCTCACACCAGTTTTCAGCCTGGTTTCTTTCACCTGTGCAGAAACATCTGCTTCACAGCAGGAAGTCTTTGGGACGTGACGGTGCAGCGTCACTGTGAAGCCTGTTCCCGTCGGTTGCCGCGGGCCTGTCTGTAGTCCCTCTCCTTCGCGAGGGGGGCGTCGCCCAGCATCCTCGTCCGCGCGCACTCGTCCACCGCCATCTCGAGGGTCACCTCTTTGAACACCTTGCACACCGACGCCTGCAACACGATGCCAGAGTGACGTTAGATCCACTTCACACACAGAAACGGTCACATTGTCACAGGCTTCTCACGCGGCGATGATCTCGTTACCTCGTGGAAGTGGAGTTTCTTGAACATGCCGATGCTGATCTCGTTGTCCAGCCCGATTTTCGCTTGAAACTTTTTGACCCCGAGTTTGGAGACACCTGGTGGAGGACAACACACAGATCTCAGACATGTTTTACCCCACATTGCTGATGATGGCATGTCTCTTTTTTAGTCTGCTGGAGGATTTCTGGTGGAAATTCAGTTTGTGTTTCTGCCTCTTCTCTCTGCCACCGTGTCAAGTTTTACACAAATTGATTGATTGTTTTGCTTTGCCTTAACCAATCAGTGATCGTTTCAGTTGACACAGGAGCTGCAGGAATGATCATTGGGAGCGGTTAACTCTTCCTGACATTTAAAAACATAACAAGAGAGATTGTCTTTATTGTATTTTATAGTAAGATAGTTATTTTTTTGGTTCTAGAACAATGTTGGTTTCCCCAGCTAGGGACAAAGAGCAAATGATCAGGATATCTGCTGTAAGCAACATGTTTTTGTGGTTAATCTGCAGTCTAATAAGCATTAAAAAAAAATTCCTGACACACTGTATAAGTTGCTCACCGTAGCACATCATCATGCGCGTCACCTCCTTCCCGATGCCCCTCCCTCTGTGACTGGGCTCTGGTAAAAACAAGAAACTTCATCAGTATCAGGGGAATTCATAATAGAAGATATAATAGAGTCACAATAGAAACATACATGTAAATATTGATCTATGTGGGAATTTGTTAACATGTTAAAAACCACAGCACATTTCAGATTTTTGATAAACACATCAGGCTTCACCTGCAATCATGACTTCCAGCTCCGCCAAGGATGGGTCTGTGGGGTCAGTCAGGAAGATGTTGACGTCTCCCACCATGCATTGCTCCTCCTCTACACTGGGGTCCGCCCATCGCTGCTTGTCCAGGATGATGAATGTGCACTCTGGCAAAAAGGAAACACAACAAAACTAAATTGAATAAAAATGCTTTTTCTTTGAGTAAACAAATCTGACAGATGATGGTACAAGTTTCAAATGCCACAGGGTTTTTTCTCCCCCCTCTTCTTCTTAGATGGTTTCATTTAAATATTTCAGGAGGTTGGTAACCACTGCTGAAGAGTAATTATTCGGTCTGTAATGATGTTATTAATGTTGCGGTCAGACGACACCTCACTGTCAGTATCTTCCCTCCAGCTCCTCTGCATGTCGTACTCCTGCTCCAGGGTCAGTGGCTCTGAAGCCGTCAGCTGCTGCAGCTCAGGAGACTTCATCCACTCATGGTACCTGATCAGTGGGAAAAAAAGGTGGATAAGAGACTGTGACTGGAGCTTTCCTCAGGATAAAATGAATCCTTTATTAAGATGATAATGACACTGAAGTTGGATTCTGATTCATAGCTTCTGATTCACCAGTTCAAGAGAAACATAATGGATGATCGTTACACCTCTTAAGTCTTGTTTCAGATTTGTGAAAGTACAAATGTTGATCAAAGTCTACATCACACAACACTTCGGTTAGACCCCTTAAATGTAGCAGCGGGTTTACTGTCATGTATTGAATTAAATGTGTGCTTAGCAAAATTTCCTTAATTGACAAGAAGTGTTAAGATAAATGGATATGGATAAAAAAACTGAAAATGTACCAAACACCAAATTAACGACTAAACAAAATTTTAAAAGAACTGTATTATATATATATACACACACACACAAATATATACATATATATATATATATATATATATATGAAAGTCTTATAATAAAAGCCAAATTTCAACCTTTATAGGTTCATTCAGACTCTGTGATGAAAAGAAAACATCAGCAGTAGAATAAACTGAGTGGATGAATAACGATCACACACACTGAGCAGCTGTGTGTGTGTGTGTGTGTGTGTTTGTGTGTGTTACCTGGGCACGTGGTTCTCATTGTAAGGAACCAGCACGACCGCGTGTCCCTCCAGTAACGTGTTCTCATTAATCTTCATGTCGCCTGAACAACATGTAACTATAACAATCGTGAACCTCTTCACTTGACTCTGCAGCTTCACGTTGACGTCGCCCTCTCACTTCCTCATTCACACTCGCTGCTTCCAACTGCAGCTGCACTCACCGACGCGAAGGCGGAAGTCGCCCCCTGCTGGACAAACCGAAGCCGGCGCTACGAAGACGTACAAATAACATGTTTTAATAGAAAATAATAATAATTACATCTTTATCTATAATTTTATAGAAGCATTAAAATTAAACTGGGGGGTTGATTTTCTGTGCCAATAGTTTTTCCCCTCCCAATTGTTATAAACACAATTTATTGATGCTTTGTTCAAACACAAATAACGTAGATTTAGTTTTTTTCCCCTCAATTCAATGATTATATTCCTAAACTAAGTGTTTTAAAGGGATCCAGTCACGACACTGACAACCTGTGAAAGAAGAACCTCAAAAGGGAAGCCTCAACAATCCCACTATTCCAACAAAGATGAGCTTTTAGGCTTTTATTCAACTAATGGTTATTGTTAATTGTTATTTATTTTTTATTTTTTCAACAACTTTTCTCTATATGCCATTTAATATTCTTCTTCAGATATGTGTGTATTATTTATTTGTCCGTTGCTCGGGATGATATGAGAAAACTAAAAAAGTAAAGTATCAGATCCTATACTATACTATAATGTCAAAAAGAAAGTTAAAAGTTGCTTCAGAGTATGAACTGTCTGCAACTGTGGATCAGATGTTTCTGGCCCCTCAGGAGGAGTTTTTAGATTTCGTGGGCGTGACGAGGATTTATGATTCTCGAGGGACAGAGAGGTCAGAGTTTCCTTCCTGTTTGTTAAAATCCCCCAAATTCCTGAATCAGTTCACTCACTGGGCATCGGAGAGAGTTTTGAAAATGATGCAAGAATTTGAAAAAACAAAAAACACTTTTTTATTATGACATCATAGGTGTGTAATAGTAGTTGGGCGCTAAGTGGCCCTGCTCAGTCCGTGCCACAGCTTGACTGGCTCCTGCAGTGTGTTGACCATGTCCATCCAGTGCTGCAGCTGCGGACCCCTGGCGTACATGAAGGGACCCAAAACCAGGACCCCCAGCACGACCGGAAGCTCTGGGGACAAACATCACGCAAGAAGCAAGTTTGTTAGTTACAGATTAAAATCCTCAGGGAAGTTCATTCATTCATTCATTCATCGTCTACCGCTTTATCCATTTAAGGGTCGCGGGGGGTCGCTGGAGCCAATCCCAGCTAACATTGGGCGAGAGGCGGGGTTCACCCTGGACAGGTCGCCAGCCTATCGCAGGGCCACATACAGATACGGACAATCATTCACTCTCACATTCACACCTACGGTCAATTTAGAGTCTCCAATGAACCTAACCCCATTCTGCATGTCTTTGGAGTGTGGGAGGAAGCCGGAGAACCCACGCATACATGGGGAGAACATGCAAACTCCACACAGAAAGGCCCTGGTTGAACCGGGATTCGAACCCAGAACCTTCTTGCTGTGAGGCGAAGGTGCTAACCACTACACCTCCGTGCAGCCCTCCTCAGGGAAGTTGTCAAATAAAAATACTATCCACTGAACTGCAGCTATTTCTGAACATTTGACAGGTTTGAATTAAAAATGAATCCTCTTTAACTGAAAGATAAACTCAGGGAGTTAGTGATCACCTGTCGTCTGGCGGATGTCGTTCGGCTGCTGCAGCTCAAAACTCAGACAGGCCTCGTCCAAGTGCTGCGAGCGGAGTTTGAAGGTCGTCCTGTGGTTGAAGCACGGGTCGGTCTCACCTTTCACCACACAGCTGTGCTTGACCTTCACCACCTGAGTGTGTATCTGCAGGCTCACCTGGACACACACACCTGGGACAAAGCACAGATGTGACATGAATACACATTCTCATATTCATGGTTATGTTTTATATGTTGGACCAGCAGCATGTTTTTCCATGATCTGGACATTGCAGGAGCATTTCGCAACACCCCTGCCTGGACGAATCGTCCCTACCTGTGTCTGTGAGCAGCTGAAGGCCCCGAGCTCTCAAAACCACCACTGAGAGGCGCTGCAGAGTCGGACTGTAGCTGAGAGATACCTGCACATCACCCAGCTCCGAGCACTGTGAGAGACGACAGAGTGATCATGAGCTTGTATATGACCACTTTTGTGAACATGCATACATTGTGTGCGTGCGTGTGTGCACCTGTGTGTCGTCCTCGGTCTCCAGGTCTCTCCAGAGAACCCGGCCGGCCTGACCCAGCTCCCCCACCAGAGGGAACAGCACCCGGCCCACCGCGTGGCGTTTGCCGCCTTGCACCACACTGAGCACACACACACTCAGGATGCTCTGGGGTACACACACTCCTGACACCTGTTGGGGACAGGGTGGATTGATGACAAATTCACAGAACAAATCCACAATATATATATATATATATATATATATATATATATATATATATAGATTGTGTCCTCGAGGCTCAGTACAAAGAGAAAAACCTCAATGATCCTTATATTTATTTCCTAAAACAGAGCCTTTCATCTGCCACTTTTAGAAATATATATATAAATATATATATACTGCTATTAGATGCAGTTTATCATTCAGCATATCAGAGTTATCACTGCTGACAGGCTTTGTAAGACAAGAGCAACACTGGCACACATTCATCTCAACAAACTACTGGCATATATTTCATCTCTGTTAGTTTTAAAACTCAGGAAGCTACAAAGAGAGTAAGGCCTGCATTACCTCTTTGTGAAGTGACTGTGAACATTTCTGGTTGAAAATCGATCAAAGGTCACCCAAAAGGTCAAGAGGTGACGGAAAACAGACAAATCAACGACAGAGGCATAAGACGACCACAAAGAGACTCAAAAAACGATTATTATATAGCTATTATATTATGATATCAAGCTTCTGTGTTTCTCAGCAGACTTTAAAACCTTTGTTTCCTCACCTGGAACACGAAGCAGTCGTTGAACTCCGGGTCGGGCCCCGTGCCCCGGGCCTTGGCCTGGCGGGGCCGCCGGTCGTCGGGGAGCAGCCGGAGCTCGACCAGCGTGACGTTGCCGTGGAAGCGGGGAGGGAGGTTGCCCAGGCGGAACAGCGTGACCGCGAGCTGCTCGCCGCTGCGTCGATACTCCACGGAGAAGCAGAGGCGGGTGGCCATGCCGGGCGGTGGGGCCACCACCTCGCTCAGAGGCGGGAGTTCGGAGTAGAGACCGGCGAGCACCGTTCCCACTGGATACCAACCTGAGGGAGGCAGGTAGGAATACTGGGTTCCACTCTGGAGACATTTTAGTTTTAGGTTTTTTTTCTTTTCTATGTCAGTGGATGGGGGCCAAAAATGGCTTTAACCATCTTGACATACAGTCAAATAAAAGGCAATCATGACCTACTCCTCACTGAGAGCGACCCCCGGTGGGCTAATATGTCCCGCCGCGTCTCCGTCTTCATCTCCACCTCCACCTCCTCGTTCTCCTCCATCTCCAGCTCACCCTGCTTTTGTGTCGAGAAGCGAGGAGGCAAAGTGAAAGGGATCTCGCCGACCCTTGTACACGGAGAAAACATAATCATTTTAAACATCAATATATTGGGTTCAGCTTAATTGTGATATACATTAGTGCAATTGCGTGATTTTGTCTTTAGTCTTAAAATGAAAACTACAAGCTCCACGAACCCCAAGTGATGGATGACTGTGTGATACAGTCTTAAGAGAGAGAAGTGAACCTGGAGGTGGAATGATTGTGTCAACATTAATATGCTGCGACAATAGGATGTTTTTTTTCTTCCCCAGGTGAGTGATCAATAAAAAGCTCTACAATTCTACAAATGCAGCATTTAAAAAATGTATATATTTTATCATTAATTATATTAATGTAGAAGCATTTGAAGTAACCATCGTTCCATATTTCAAATTCTTAGAGGATTTATGTTTAATATTTAATTTTTAAGTGTATGTTTTCAGTGGTGGACAGTAACTACGTGTACTCAAGTACTGTACTTACAGTTTTTCAGGTACTACATCGCTAGTATTTCAAATTTTTTCATATTTATACTACTACCTCACTTTTTACCGTTATTGGATATTCTTACTTTGCAGATTCTGTCTGACGATTCAAAATACAATCAATAATGCAATGTTTTGCGAGAAAAACGCGCTTTGTGCTACTAACCAGGAGCCCAGAGACACCTGGATGACCGGAGCGGAGCACGCTGGTACTGGAGGCAGTGTGGAGGGCAGCTCCTCGTATGGACTCTGGTCCTTCTTCCTCCTCCACAGGTAGTACGTCATCAGACCGAGCAGCAGCAGCGTCAGGAGGCCCAACGACACACCAACAGCCAACAGTAAACCCTGGTCTGAACAAAAAAACACAAGCACATTAATGAGGAGAATGAGGCGGAAGTTAAAGGCAGACGTTGGGTCTGATGTCGTTTTCTGTTTACCTGCCATGGAGGACGAGTAGTTTCTCCTTCTATCCCGGCAGGAGGAAGCTCTCTGTGTCTTTTCTTGTTGTCAGTTGTCAGACTCAGACAGACTGAGGAACCCTCCCACCGCTCGTCAGGAAAGTGACCGTCGCCTGCGGTCGACCCTTCTTGGTTCACATCTGTGTTCAGAGTTTACTGTTTTTGACCGCGGAGAGCAGAGCAGAGCGAGTGCGACACAGCTGGATGATTCTCACCGTGAACGTGCTCTTATCTACAGCTCTTTTGCTCGGAGACCACGTTCATGAGCCTTTAAAAGAACCACGTCCTGCTGGTTTTCTGAGGTTTTGGCCCATTTTATAAAATTATTATTATTCAATTATTCATCACCAGTCGTGTCTTTTATTTTTGAGGGTTTTCTGTGAGATTACACTGTCGGCTAGCAGTTATCGTTATTTTACAGTAACTTATAATTTGAGTGTAGATTTTGATATGAATATTTACTGGCTGCAATGGGAGACAGTCCTCCTGAGTGTAAGTATTGTTTTGTGCTATTTTTTATTGCCCCTTACCTCAGCATCCTCAAACCCAGAGGCTGCAACACTTGAAGTTTTATGCAAACTGTAATAGAAACCTAAAGAAATCGTACGAACTGGTGTTTGCTGCGATTCTTGGGGTGGGTCTACACCTGTAACGAGACATCCCTTAAACCAAAGAGTGATCTTCTGTTCGGTTTATGTTTTTACTTATTATGAAATATCTAAAGATTCGCAACATAAATCACAAAAATGTAGACATTCATGGATCCCAGACTCTGAATCTTTATAACTTCTGTGATCACTGACTTACTATACTTCAATGTGTCCAACTTTACCTTCAAATCAAATGACATTCTCATCAGCCTGGTAACATGTTGATAAGCATGTACATATCTACATGTCTTGCTCATCCACCCACTTGTTAAGTTTCACTTCCACATGCACACAAACTCACACTGCTCAGAGATTGGACGTCAGCTAATGAGATCACGGTTAATCCTCGGAGCTAAACGCAGAGTAATGCCCCCCCCCCCCCCCCCCCCCCCACCCCACTTATCTCCCGCACACACCTGCACATGTTACACATCACTGACAAGAGAGAAATCCTCATAAATAACCGGCTCCAGGAGAACAGAGACCGGGCAGAGGACCAAGCGAGGAGAAGGAAACTGAGTAAAGGCAGACACAAAGACAGGTGATCTTCTTCGTGAGTGAGGGAGGAAGAGGCTGAAGGATGAAGAGATGGAGACGCGACGCCATTTAGCACCACCTGCTCTGTGACAGGGCCGAGCGCGAAGCAGGCCACAGGACGTGAACTTAAAGGTAAGAGGTTATTTTTTTTTACTTATATCTGACACCTTGATGAACGGTCACATATCTGTGTTAACTGTGGGGATATAATTCCAAAAGACACAAATTATAACGTAGTTTGGGTATCTGGAGGTCAGTTGTGGTCAAAATACAACTAGGTCAGTTTGGGACGGAGGTGGATTAGAAAGTTTGGCAGCCAGTTTCAACATCTAACCGGATTGACGTGTGTTTGTGTGCGACTGAATCACATTAAGTAGCATTGATTTTCAATAAGGGGAGACTAATATATAATATGATATGTGTTTTAAAAGCACAAATACACAAAAGAACAATATGAAGCACAGAGGAAGATTTTAGAAGATTGACATTTTTTTTTATACTGTGACTGCCTTCATCGTCTACGTGTGCCATCTTTCTTTGTCTCTTTTATTCACTTTGTTCCACTGAAAGCCTTTTTTAATCCGCCTCAATCAATCTACATTTTGTCTCAATAATCAAATTATCTTGATTGTGAAATCCCATTAGGGCTAATCTGGGAGCGCTGGTGAATGTGTGGGTGTGTGCGTGTCCATGCACGCTACTGGGCTGAGGGTGCGATTCAGAATCAGGACGACAGAATCATTATTTTTTGGACAGTAAAACAACTTCTTGACCATTTCTGAAGTGTCTGCTGGTTGTCAGACAGTGTCACGGCGATGACAAGATGCTAGGCTAGCTGTTCCCACCCATTTCCAGTCTTTATGCTAAGCTAAGCTGTGGGCATTAGTTGTTTTGTATTTTATTTAACATCTACACAATTGGTGTCAATCTTCTCATCTAGAGAAAAAGTGTAAAAATCAAAAACGTCAAACTATTGCGAGGAGGTAACCCGTTTATGAACTCAGCGATGAGACTCCATGTAATGAAGGATAATGCTGGATGTGTTAAGCAAACGCAAAAGTTATGCTTATCAACTTGATAGTGATATAATAATTAATGTTAACAACTCACAACTCAAATCAGTTATTGCAAGTTTAGAGATCAATTCAATTTTTAAAACAGTATTGTGTGTCTTTCACAGGTTGCTGCTGCCATGGCGAGGCCTGGGCGGCCTGTGTCTGAGAGCTACCAGCCCATCTGTTGTTCAGTCAGCCGGTCGGGGTCTTACTCCAGTGAGGCCACAATCATGGGACTTGAGGACGAGGACGAACACGCGCCCATTTTCTCCCTCTCCAAGAGCTCCATGGACGTCGTCATGTCCGCGGGCCCGGCGCACAAGCGCGACCCGGCCTGGACCAGATTGGAGCTGAGACGCAGCTCGAGCACCAACACACACTCCGAGCAGAGCGCGGTGACGCTGCAGCAGCTGCAGCCGCACGTGTGGCACCACAGCCACCAGCTGTCGCTCACCGCCCAGAACGTGGACGTGCACAGCCGGATTGCCAAGGTGCAGCGCTGGAGCGCGTGTAGCAGCAGCACGCACAGCCGCAGCAGCACCCCAGACACGATGGTGTGGAAAGGAGGGATGTCACGTCCCTCAAGTCTAGCCCAGGAAGTCTACAGCCCCGCTGCACCGGACTCTCCTTTGTCCAAACTGTCCTCTCCACCAACCACGCCCTCCCCGTCCACCTCCCCCCTCCACAGACCTACTTTAACTCCTGTAGACCTTTTGAGCTCTGCTTCGACACTAACACTGAGCGCAAATCAGCAGGACGACTTAGTTGCGTCCTCTCCTACACCCTCACCACTGCCGTCACCCCTGCAGGCTCACACCTCCTCGCCCTTGCCTTCCGACTCCCCCGGTCTCCTCCAGCTCGCCGGCACAGAGGACGAGAATTTGCAGGAGAATAATTTGCTTTCCTTTCAATTCCCTTCCCCAAATCCCTCCTGTGTGAGCTCAGTGGAAGAAACTGTGTTGTCAGATGTTGGGTGCCTTGGTGACGACCTGATACAAGATGGTCCTGGAGACTCGCAGCTATCAGAGGGTGGAGGAGTGAGAAGCCCGGAGCAAATGTTGAGCACCCTGACTCCTCGTTCTCCAGCAGAGGGCCGGGAGGCGGGAAGAGGAGCAGCCTCAGTCTGCCACCTTGAGCTACCACCAGGAGGTTGGAGGTCACCACTGGTTTCTTCCCTGAGCGACTCACGGTTGGGCGAATGCTGCAGGTGCAACTCCAGAGAGGGCACAAAGGCTCCAAGGGTGGATGTGTTCAGGGAGGAAGGTACAATGGCTTCATCCCGGCAAATGGTGGATGCGGAGGTGCAGACGATCTCTCCCATCGGCTCCTGGTGGGACCTCAAGAGGACCACGTCCACCTCCAACCTGGACTCACAATCTATCTTGGGCTCACCCCCTGGATCAAGGCTGAACCTGAAGTCCTCAGTGGGCTCGAACTCCAACCTGGTGTCCCCCTCCTCCAGCATGTTCCCAGTCAGCAGCGAGGAAGAGGAGGAGAGACGGGGAGACGATCCAAAGTGGGACAACTATTCGGCGAGCTCCCACGATTTGGAGAGGAGGAGGTCCTGTCTGAAGATCCACGGGGAGGAGAAGGACGAGCGGGGCAGGAGGGGCAGCATGAAGCAGGTGCAGTGGGATGAGGACGGGATGACGTGGGACGTTCACGGAGCATCTGTGGACCCGGAGGTGCTAAGCACGGCCATAAAGAAACATCTGGAGCTCCAGAACAGTCCCCGAACCCCGAGACACTCCTCCAAGAAGAAGAAAGCTCCAAAGCCTCCTCTCATATCGAGCGCAGGGAATGCGATTGCATCAGAACTGAATCCAACTGCGACGATACGTCAACATGACGAAACGTCAACTTGTACGGTGGATGGTGAGAGTGGGGATAAACCAGGTGTGGAGGAGGAAGGAGGAGATAAGAATGAGGAAGCAGTCGAAGTTCCTCGGCGGCTGAGTAGAGCAGAGGGAAACGACGCCGAAGAGGAGGACGAGGTGTACGGACAGGACGGCAGCAGCCATCCAAGGTCACCCTCGCGCAGGAGCGGTCACATCCGAAAGAAGAGCATGATCAGGTCACTGAGGAGGACCGGGTGGTGCGGCGGAGGCTCCAGAAAGGGAAACCACGATCCAGGAGCCTAAATCTATTGATTATCTGTTGACGATCAATCCTCAGTTTGCAAAATTGCACAACCAATTAACTCTGTGTGAACTTCTATGTGGTTTCATCCTGCTGTTGTCTAGACTTTGTTTTCATCATTTGCCAACAAAAAAAGAAGGTTGGAGATGTGATGTCTGAACATGTGTTCCTGTATTTATTAGGTTATACTGTTTAGTGATGAGTGGATGCATTTCTATAATATAATTCAGTTAGCAAAAAATAAAATACATTTGTTTATGTAGATGTTCAATAAAACTGTTGTTCTTTTTTTTCTTCATGAAAGGTTAAGGAGGAAAGGAATTTAAAAAGCTGATGAAAAAATTGTTTTAACTGTGGTGACAAGAAACTATATGAGCACAATAATCCTGCTCCTCACATGCAAAGCCCTTAATGATCAAGCGCCATCATATCTTACAGAGCTCATAGTACCATATTATCACAATAGATCACTCCCCTCTGTAAATGCGACATCATTTGAGGTTCCCAGAGTCTGTAAGAGTGGAATGGGAGGCGGAGCCTTCAGCTACCAGGCTCCCCTCCTCTGGAACCAGCTCCCAGACGCTCTCCCTACATTTAAGGGTTGGACCTTAAACCTTCGTCTTTGATAAAGCTTATAGTTATTATCCCCTTGTTAAGCTGCGCTAGGCCGAGACTGCTCTCACGATGCGTTGAGCACTTCTCTTCCTCATTTCAACAATAATACACTATTATAACAACCCTTCTTACACAACAGGTGACTCACCTATTGCTGCCCATCTCTACCACGACTCCGCAGCATGATAGATATTGCATCTCGATGGGACTTTGCTGGTTAAATAAAGGATAAACAGATGAATTAAAAGGTGATTATTCTCCGTGGGAATCATTGGGTTTCTCTCTATAATTTTGTAATGTTTTGACCTTACGGTGTAACGAGCCTTGAGGTAATTCTTCGAGTCATTTACTGTGACAATAAACTAAATCCAGGCGGTGACTCAGCTCAAATATGTTGTTTTAGAATAAACAGAAAAACAACAACAACAACAACAACAACACACCACTGAGCCACTCGTCTCGCTACCCTAACAAACACACATACACACAAAGTTGAGTTGTGTGTGAACCTCGGTGGTGAGATGTGACGATTCAGGCAGCTGATGAGCGGGCACATTCTCTTTCATTCACCACAGTAAAGGAGAAAAAAACACCTCATGTCACTAGTGGCTTCCACTGCAGTTATTGTTGTCATATATTCACAGGTATGTGTGTGTGTGTGTGTGAGTGTGTGTACAGCAAGCCGGAGGATTTTCATCTATTAATTACAGGAAAAACTTCTTAAAACAAGGTTTTTGTATATTATATCATATGTTATTTTATCTAACTCTCGTATTCACCGCCTCCTTACTCACACCTTTGACCTGACATGAATGAAAATCGATATAACCCATGGTTAGGCAGGTGTAACTGTACGCACAGGTTACATCATCTTTTCTACTGAGTCATGTTTACAGAGTGAACTGAATGTGGGATATCAAAGGTAAAGGTCATGCCCGGGTCACTATGTCACCGCTGGGAGACACGTGACATGATGTGATGTTTGTTTGTGTGTTTTCTTTGTCCCGTGTGCATGTTAACGTTACTGTGAGCATGTGAAAGTGTATGTGAAAGTGCTGATGGGACCCCACCCTCCCCTGAAAATCCCCCCGTTTGGCGGAAACTCATAGCTGCAGGAGAACAATCCAGCGCTCGGCCTTTTGTTGTGACACCGCTCATTGTCCCCTGAGCTGTGACCGTGTGTGTGTACACCCGTGTGCGTGTGTGGACATCTGCGACGTGTGTTTGCTGCCCGGTATAAATAGCGCGGGACGTGTGCCGGAACGCAGATTCTGTGAAAGACGATGGCTGTGCCAGGACCCCCTCTACTGCTCCCTCTGTCCCTGCTGCTGCCGCTGCTGTTGAGCAAGGCATCCCTGCCCGCAGCCGCATACACGCTCACCCCCGGACGGCAGCCACAGCACAAAGTCCTTCACCTGGGTGAGGGGGCAAAAAGACACACACACACACAGACACACAGACACACAGACACACAGACACACACACACACACACACACACACACACACACAGACACTCACTTTGACGAGGCTCCTGTCAAAACACACTTCAACTTGGTTTCATTTCTTTCCGTGTTTTGTGTTTCTCTCCTCTTTAGACTGGCCTAAGGATTGTGGTATGGCTCACTTCAAGCCCAACATGGCTGAAAGGATAGTGTCTGGGAACGAGGCCAGACCTCACTCGTGGCCCTGGCAGGTCTCTCTGCAGGTAAATCTGTCGGTGAACACTGAAGTCTTCAATCAAGGACAAGCAAGTCATTAACTACACGAAAATGTCACCGATTTTTGCGACCCTCGTGCACATAAATCTCTGCAAGAGGCGAATTTGTACATTTGCCAGGTCATGCAATGTGTGCGTATAGTATTTACGGAGTGATGTGGGCCAGTTTCTGAGAGAAATACAAACGACAACGATCATATCCGATCACTGACGAGGCTGTGTGTTGCCTCACAGGTTCGTCCCAGGGGAAGTAAACAATACATTCATGTCTGCGGAGGAACTCTCATCCACAAGAACTGGGTCCTCACTGCTGCTCACTGCTTCCAGAAGTAAGAAACACTTTGATTCAGCAGCAGAAACATAAACAGCAAGTAGTTAAATCATGGTTTGATGACACAAGACGCAAGTAATTCACCATCCTTGGGGTCTCTCAGGGGTAAAGCCGAGGATGCCGGGAGCTGGAGGATCGTCCTGGGGAAGCACCAGCTGAAGCGTTCAGAGATGGCGGAGAGGATTTTCCCGGTGAAGAGAATCTACCGGCACGAGAACTTCCGCTATCCCGCCCACAGTGAGCTGGACTACGACATTGCCCTGGTGAAGGCCGCCAAAGACATTGTCCCTTCGAACTTCATCCGCTACGCCTGCCTGCCGCGCAAGCAGACCAGCCTCAAACCGGGACACTACTGCTGGGTCACGGGCTGGGGAGACACCCGGGGTGAGTAGAGGGGGATTCGTATGCTGCAGTAATTTGAGTCTCATAAGTGACTGAAATCTTACCACGACCGACTTCATATTGAAGTTTCGATGCTTCAATATGCAAAAGCAAAAGCTACTGAAAAACCACCAGCATGTATGACATGGTTTGAATTCCATCAGGTCTTTCTTTTTAATTGTGCAACTTCAAGTGTATTTTTTGGGTTCAGAGTTTAGAAAATGTCCAATGATTGAAAAAAAAAAATTAAACCAACTTTCAAATTCAATGGGTCAAACAAAAATTGTAAAAGGAATTAAAACCACCTAGAGTAGAAAATGTCCTTGGTATTAATTTATTAGTATTCAATGGTGGTTACATTTCTTTTTAGATTCAAATTATTTGGGCCTTTCTTGGTAACATACCCAGTGCTGACATGATTAAATGTGTTGTCAAATGTATATTTCACCATGTTCAAAATAGTATTTTCATTCATAACTGAATTCTTACTAATTAAAAGTATTTGACAATTAGTATTTTGGCCGAACGGTGTCGCTAGGTGAAAAGTCAGGAGACACCACAGTCAGTGACATTAATAGTCTGGGGATCATAAAATATTCATGACAATTTGACAAATAGCTGTTGAGATATTTCAGTCTGGACCAAAATAGTGGATCAACATTACAATGTGGCGAAAAAAGGCAAAACAATTGTTTTATGAAATGCAGTTTAAGTGGGTGAACATGTTCCTTTATTATATTTCAGGCGGGAAGGAGAATGTGTCTCTGGCAGAAGCCTTGAACCAAGCTCGCCTCCCCATCATCGACTTCAAGACCTGCCGGCAGAAGAAATTTTGGGGCGACCGCGTCCGAGACTCCATGATCTGCGCCGGCTTTAGGGACACAGAGGATCCCCCTGCCGCGTGCCAGGTAGGACTGACATTCACATGAGCCTGTTTCCTGAAGAGTGTTGGTGAGGGTTAGTTTCCATACAATTGTCGTGTCCAACCTCCTCTTCCAGGGCGACTCTGGTGGTCCTCTGCTGTGCCAGCTGGGGCGCGACCGCTGGGAGGTGCACGGCGTGGTGAGCTTCGGCCCCATCGGCTGCACCGTGGAGAACAAACCCAGCGTGTTCACGCGCACCGCCGCCTACATCCCCTGGATCGAGGCGACGCGCATCAGGGACTTCTTCCTGCACTGAGCGGGACACACCTGACAGAAAACATAAGCTCTGCTCCCGTCTCACGTCCTGACGTCCACAGACCAAATCTCACAGCAGAAAGTTCAGTTGTGTTTCACCATTTCTGCAGCTAACGCAACACAAACACTTACAAGCTGTAAATATACGTTCTGAATGTGCAATAGTTGTTTCATATAGCACCATATTCTACGGTATACACTATGCACTGCTGTGGTTCTGAACAGCAGACATTTATACGACTCAAGACCGTTTACTTTGTGCAATAAAACTAGTTAAAAATCTTTTTGAGAATGTACATTTTTTTATTATTTGATTTAAACATAGTGGGCGACATTAACAGTAGACACTTCCAGTACAGTGATTTATTTCTTCTTGCACAGTACGGATATTTTACAATAAATACCGGAGTAGTAGAACTGACCGTGAGTGTCATTCTGTGTTTGAACATCTTGGTTGAAAAGCTTTGCTCTTCTACAACATAAGATTCGTTCAGTCCATGAATCCGCTGACATTCATCCGGTGAAACCAAACACCAGATGTCACAATTCATCTTTAACTCAATCAATATTGGCTCATTCAACCCACATGTCATGGGTTCACAGAATTCAAAACAGTCTCCCGTGCACGATGATATAACGAGGGACACACCTCGATGTAACGCCCTCGCAGGGTTGTTCTCGTCACCGATCAGATCAGTGACAGGAAAACCCCAGAGGATTATAGACAGATGAAGGGGGAGGTGTTAGTGGGCGGTCTACATCTGGATCTTCGGCGGAATGTAGTCCACATTTTCAGAACTTCTTTTTCAGACACTTTTTTTTTTAATTCCCAGAATGCTCCTGGAAAAGTATAAGTGGCATATATGTGGAAACCAGTGAAACTCGGGCCACCTCACACTTGGCTGGAAAGCACACTGCATTTGACCAGAGTCTACTTCATCTTAGCGCTGTGGTTAAAGGCCGTGTCCTGGAGAGATGTTCGGCCCGAAGGTCGAAGCAGGTGTGTGTGTGTGTGTGTGTGTGTGTGTGTGTGTGTGTGAGAGAGAGAAAGGTTAGTAGAGCCGGGAGGACGAGGTTGAGCCAGTGATGTGGTCCCAGTTGTTGTAGAGAGCGTAGGCACCGGACAAGGCTAAACCTGCAAGACCGCCACGGGCCACACCCTTCAATCCACCTGTGAACACACAGCAGTAGCAGGATGAGTGATCAGGCTGTAGATGAACATAATAAATAAACACACCCGATGGGACCCAGGGGGGTCAGGTCGGCCTGGGGGTAGCCTACCTAACATGGGGCTTCAATTTCTTTTTTGTGAAAATAAAGTGTAAAAAGAAAAATAAACATGATGGACGACATCTGTTTTGAGCTATCCGTTTCCTGATTGTTTACGTGACAGGCATAAAGGCTATTGCAGGCAATAAATCTGCAATTCAAGGACTGAAGATGGAGGAAGTTTAAAACTATGGAAAGCCATGCAGGGGAATTTCACGGAACGGAGGCATTTCAATTTAGTCATTAACGCATTTAGCTCCTGACCATAATGTTTCAGCACACCAGTCGCACAAGTTAAAGATTTATGAGAGAGTTATGAAATCCAGCTATGTGCTCGAATTAAAAACATGTGTGAATAGTTAAGGGCTGAGGTCAACATCAGGCACAGTGCATGATATTAACGGCAGATATTTAAGCAGGGATACACATACTTCCTGATTTAAAAAGCATCCCACTTAACGTCCCAGCAGCCACTGTGTTGATGTCATCTTCCGCTCCTCTGGCTTTCGCTATGGCCACACCAAAAGCACTGTACAGCAATGCTGCGGAAGCAAAGAGAGTCACTGAGTTTTATAAAAAATAACTGCTACACTTACCTAAAAATTCACAATACCCAACATCAGACAAACTCCACACAAGCATGTCAATATGTTAGAAAATCTTACATATTTCCACATGATTTTCAACCATGAGATTAGTGAATAATCCTAGTACCATCTGGGTCTATATTTGTCTTCTTCTGACTTACCAACAGAGCCCAATGTGTTGGCCCAAGATGCACCCTGCCTGGTCACCATGTTGATGATCCTGCAGAGGGAAAGCAAACCATTGAGAGGTCAAGGAGGTTCAAGTGCAACCCTATGAATAATACTGATAAATGCACTGAACTCTGTCTCTGTACTCACTGTACGTTACGAGGCTTGGACCACGCCATGTCTCTGGTCTCTGTCAGGCCCATCCTGAGACCGTTGACAGCTCCGAATGCTGCGCCTGAGACCGAAACAGAGAGAAATGCTGAGGGAGTCTTCACTCATATTCAATAAAAAAATAAAAAAACTGGAGACAAAAAAATCTTTCTATCTCAGTTCAGTTTACTACATTGCAAAAAAAAATATATCTGGACACCCAAAATTATCGATTTAATGTGTCATCTCAAAACATATGGGACTTAAAGGGTCAGTGAGCGATTTTAATCCGGCCCTTCTGTACCTACATAGTATAGAACAGTATAGTTCTCTCAGTCCAGGTAGATAAACTGAAGAAATATAATCAAGTGGGGAAAAATGTCCTCTTTGCTCCACTTTATATGACATCTGGAGTCACTTTTCATAAACATTTGGCCCAAAACAACATGTGATAAACGTATTGAAATGACAAGAGTTTAAGATATGTAATGCATTTTAACTTTTCTGCTGGTTTAATTTAAATTTCAGTTTGTGGCCTTGAGACTTCTAATTATTCAATATATTTGACAAAAAGTAGCAAAAAAAAGAAGAAAAAAAAATGTTGTTACATTTGTTACTTTATTAGTAAGTTGATGAACTAATTATGTTGTTTGATACTTGAAGTTTAAAGGAGGCTCTGTGCCATTATGGAAGTCCCAGGTGAACACTGTGTCTTACCAGTCATGCAGGAGCCTCCAATAGTGAAGAAAGCCAGTTCAAACCTCCCTCTTGTTTTATTGGCGCCTGTTGGCAGAATGAACTCATCTGTGTCCTGCAACACAATACAAATAAACAGTTAGATAATAAAAAAAACAGTCACACAACAGGAAGGACGACGTGAATTTACAACAAGAAACAGGCTACAACAGGTTTACCTGTATCAGGTACCGAGGGTCGACGTTGAGGTACGGGGACAGAGGACTCATCCCGGTCACTGAAATGACATCATCATCATCATCATCATCATCACACACACACACACACACACACACACACACACACACACACACACGTTTATATTATATGTCGTATCTTACTGTTTTTAATGTAACTGACACCTGTGCAGATGTTAGCTTTAAAGCTAGCTGAAGCTACCTAGCTAACCGAAGCTAGCCAGCCAACCGAAGCTAGCCAGCTAACGGAAGCTAGCCAGCCTTACGTGACACTTACACGGGACACCGGCGAGCTCTGTGTTGGAGTACTCGGGCGCACCGCCACCGAAGAAACCCCCGAGGCCTCCTTTGATTCCCCCCGATCCTTGCGAGTTGTTGTCCATGGTTGAAAGGGAAGAAATGCGACGCTCCGGAGGGGGTCACCTGGAGAAGCCTGGAGGCAGCAGCAGGGAGGGGGGGCTGTCTGCCTTAGCCAGCTAGCTAACGTTAGCTATGTCGCAATTCAGGACGAAGCGATGGACGACGAGCTGCGGGGTCCACCGTCACCAGCCGAGTGTGTCCTCGCGGTGAGTGTTGATGAATCCTGAGTAGACTGTCTAAGTGAAGACACCGTTTCTTTTCCTCCTTTTCCAAATCACCGAGCTCGTCTTCTCATCATGCCCCTGACCTCCAGCACCACGCTCCGCCGTGAAGTGACGACAGACGCTGCGTCGTGACGTCACAAAATAAAACGATCAGGAAATGTGGGGAGGGAAGAAAAAAATCCTTACAACGTTTTAAAAGTCAATTTAATCTAATGATTTGTAAAGTTTAACCATAGATTTACAAATATTAATATTATATTAATACAAAAATATGAACCACATAAACTTATTTAGAAGAATATATACAACGACAAACGCGTTTTGATGACGTTGATAAGCTCCACGACGTTACGACACATGAAACAGACCTGAGATCTGTTTGTTAAATCTGGGTTCGAACAGTGTGAAGAAGGCAGAACATTATAAAACTGACCTGAGATTTATCTATCAAAGACAAATGATGTGAATCAGATAGAACATCACAAGTAGGACCAAGGTGAAAGTGCCAATATCATAAAGTTGAAATTAATCAACTCGAAATTCTACTTAAAAGGTTTTATTTCATCAAAAAGTAACAATAGACATTTGGGAGAAATTAAACACTCGATGCCAAACATACACATGATGAATAAACATAGATACTGAACTACTATGTACAAGTCAACTGGTATTAAAAAAACACATATACTTGCTTAAATTCTAAAATTTCACAGTGAAGTAAATGTGCAAAATTGAAATGCTTAAAATAGTTGTTTCTTTTCCAACAACGTGTGTGTATGGATTATGAAACATGTTATTTGGAAATTCCTGTTAAGTATGCTGGAGTTACTCAAAAAACAATGGTTGAAATTAAATTTTTTATTTTTATATTTGTGACATTGTAGATTCTTCTTCCATTTTCTTTAATTTACCTTTCTTACCTTAATGAAATGTGTTTTATTTTCACTTTTTGTTAAATAGCATATTGTAACATTAATCATACAAAAAAAAGCTTTATTGAACAAGAACAACCTTTTGGTCAATACTTGGGAAGCAACACAAACATAAAAAAATGTATAGGATCGACAACATGAAGACAGAATGTGTGTTATGCTTTCAATGTAACAATTTCTCCCAATTCTGCCATTTCACCAGTTCGTCAGAGTTCGTCCGAGGACCTTTGTTGCGTCTCTTTTCCCTTGTTTCCTGTCATCTCTGTTCCGTCAAAAGCAAAGGCATGAAAACAAGTCCCCTAGAATACATTAAAACAAAGAAACACTCACATTTACGAAGCTGAAACAAGCAAACATTTGCATTTTTGACTATTCTTCTCAGTCCTGCTGTCACACTGTTTTCTGCTGGTCCTCAGTTGCACTTTTCATTCATTCCTGTCAGAATAAAAAGGGCGGCCTTCCTCACATGCTGCACAGGGAGGCAGCAGAGAGCTGCTCCTCTGCTGACAGTAGAAGACCAGACTAGCTGTGGACGGGGTCAAACCAGTTAGTACTGGTGCTCCTCAGTCCTCAGTCTAATTAGGCCTGATTCAATTGACTGATTTAGGTAAATGTGTTCCCACGCAGCCGGGACAGATACAAGGCCGGATTTACATGATGCTGTTTGCATTAATCGAAGGGAGGTTTGGTTTTAATAACTTCCATATGACACCTATCAGGCCCTCTTTTTAAACTCCATCGGTGCCACGCCTTTTTCCGTGCCCAGCTCGGCCACTTACCCTTTGATGCGACCCGGGGGGAGGACGAGGCGCATACGCGCACGTTTATTCCGGCTCGTTCCCGGGCCATCTGCTGCCGGTCAAAGGGACAGAGCACACTGAAGGAATTTAGTGTGTTGAATTTCACGAATAACAGAGCATCTTATTTGGATTCTGCCATTGTACGTGTGTATTCAGAAGGGGCCAAGTGGAGCGATGAAGTTTGCCATTGTCGCCCAGTGTGGGTGTTTTCAGACTCTCTGGCATGATCTGTGAGTTAGTGTTCTCTGTGTTACTGCCCAGTGTGCCCACTGTCTTTTCCCACAATGCCCCATTCAGCCCTGGGCCTCTCTCTCTTCCCCCCCCCCCCCCCTCTCTCTCCCTCTCCATCACCCCTCCCCTCTCTCTCGCTATCTATCTCTCTCTCTCTCTCTCCCTCTCTCAGACTGACCCACCACCCATTTTGTTGCCGCTGGCTAGTCATCATCATCATTATCACCATCATCCTTGTCGGGCTGCGAACCAAATTTTCAGTTGTGGGATAAAATAGCTGTGATGTCATCTCTGTTTTCTTTTTCAGGAACTCTTGTTTTCATCCTCTCCTTTCTCTCCTCTCTCTCTCTCTCTCTCTCTCTCTCTCTCTCTCTCTCTCTCTCTCTCCCCTTCTTTCTTTCTTTCTTTCTGTCTCTCTGAGCTCCCAAACACAAAAGACAGAGAGGCCACGACAGGACCCCAGTGTATGCTGGTTGTCAAGGAGACAAGGAGACAGTGTTGGGTCTTTAAACTGCCTCAGAGGGGTGTGTGGAGTTTGGGGGGAGTTGGCCTTATTTACATGGGAAGAGGACAAGAGAGAGAGATTTGAAATACAACTTTTGAGCCATTTCCCTGCAGCTTATAGGACTCCGCCGTGGTTACTCGGCTAAAATCATTACGTTTGCTGCTAGGTCATCAAATATTTACCAAGCAGAGGAAATCTGGAGCTGTTCATTATGTGGAGAACGCCGTGCATACACAGCAATGTAAATCAACCTGTCTTTTTCCTGTCTCCCTCCCTCGCACACACCCATGCACACAAAAACACTTTGATTGTAAGCGCTGGGAGCTCAGGGCCCCAGTATTAGCTAATGGCGAGAGCTGACTGCAGAATACATTGCCAGATGCTTGAACAGTGCAAAACCTGACTGAAAACAGGAAAAACAGAGACAAGCGTACACACCCATTCAGACACACACACACACACACACACACGTACCCCCACCCATCCCCATCCACACAGTCTCTCTCTCTCTCCCTCTCTTTTATTCTCTCTCTCTCTCTCTCTCTCTCTATTCTATCTCCACTTCCACTCCGCTCCTTCCTGTCCAGAGGATTGTCAGCGGCGGTCACATTATGTCCTTTCTCTCTCTCTCTTGTGATCAGGGGGTTGGGGTTGCGGCCGGCAGCGCAGGCTCAACTCCAAGCCTGAAGTTCAATATCACCCCTCCAACTCCACAATGAGAGCAGGAAGGGCAGGGAGAGGACGAATGAGCCACCCACTGCTGCATTAACCACGGAAACCCCCATGTGATTCCCTCTTTTGCCTTTTTCTTCTTCTCGTGTGTGAAACTTTGAATGTGAAGGTTTTACGTTTAACTTCAAGTTACAGACAAACTTATATTTTTAAACAACCCCTCTTTATGTTTAACTTCCTAATAAGTGCAACCTCAGAGAGAGAGAGGATTCAAAAAAAAGTAAGAGTCTAATTATGACAAACGTAGCTGCTGTGACACATGTAGGTTATTAGTTGAAGTTTTTCAGGGACGTCAGGGACAGACTGGGATCCGCTGTAATATTTACTCTGCAGATGTTTGAGGGCGAGCTTGCACAATCAATTTCCCTTCAATTCCCCAGCCATCTAGTCCTCCAAACCTGAACAGCCCCCCCTCCTCCCCCCTTCTGTTATACATGCACATGCCTCTGAGGAACCATGGTGAGTTGGGTGTGTTTGTTCTCTCTTATTGCACACATCAATGTCTGCAATGGCCACTTAAAAAGCAGAGGAAGAGAAAAAAGGACAGAGGGGGGAAAGGAGAAGTGGGGAGGAAGAAAAAAACAACATGTTTTTGGCCTTTTCCCTGCATTTTGTCTGAAGTATTTCTTCCTGTCCCTCTGTGTCTAAGGACTGTTTGGTGATTAGTATGCAGAAAGGAAGCTGATTTGCATAATTAAGTGCTGCAGAGAAAAAGCGACAAAGTTGGTTAGTTTCACAACTATGAGTTTAATAGTGTACAAAGAGTTATTCCTGCTCAGAATGCTTAAAAAGTTAAACGTTTATTGTCCAACACAATTTTTCTGTTTTCCCACATGTATTTTTTTTAAAGGAATCCAAAGCAGAGACAGAGATACCATTAAAGTGGTTAATGATCACAGAAGTGGTAACAGTTAGTAACCTACACTTGGCACTCAAGAGTAGATTAATGTGGTACTACACTGTTAATTGTCACACTTATATAGTATACAAAAGGCACAGGAGGCAAGCGACGCTGATCTCAGAGGCTCAGGTTAATACAGTGAACATCAGACTCCAGTTTCTCAGGACATGGAGAATCACCACTGATGACACGCGAAGGATACTTATGTTCATCAAATCATTCTCCGCATAATAAGGCATAGTGTTTCTTCTCTGAAAAAGGTCATTTAATGTTATTCTCATGTACAAAATAAAATATAAAAATACAGTATAAAGTTGTTACAGATGTTGCTGCTTTTTTCTTCTTCTTTTTTTGCTTATTATTATTTCAAGGCATCCGTTGGCTTGTGCATGTGAAAGCGCACCACGCCCTCTGAGAAAGCGGTCGCACGTGCAAAAAATTATACCGTATGTATGGACGACTTTGTCTCCAACAAAAACAATGAGCCAAACAAAACAAACAGAAAAAACAACATAAAACAATAACACTGTTTTCTCGAGGCATCCGAAACCTCACATAAACATTTTTCAGACACTGGAGCTGGAGCTTTAATACTGCATTGCACGTCCGATTCAAATGAGCCACTGGTTGTTGTATTTTTTTTTTTTGGCACTAAAATCTGAATTATGATCAGACTTATGGATGTAGAGCTGTAAAAATTTAGATGGTGACGATTAGGGCCGCGAGACATTTTTCTGCAGTCCCTAATTAATCTCCACAAACCAAAATGACATAGTTTCACGCCAGACACAAAGCGGCCGCGTGGAGATAAAAGATTTAGGTGTAACATTGTTCCACGGCGCTGAATAAATAAAGGCACTGTTGTTCGAGCTCAGACAATACTGTGTAGTGTGACGGAAAAAAAGGGCAAAGGCATCGCTGTGTAAGTCGTCGAGATTTGGACAAAAGAAGTGCAACCTCCCCTCTGTTGTGCACTTGTATCTGCACTGTACAGGCTTGGCATTTAAAAAATGTGCATGTCGACTCAGTATCTGGAGATACTTTGGCATTTTGGATTTTGCAGTTTGTTTCTTTTCCTCGCTGAGCTCCTGTCGCTTAAAAAGAAACTGGCATTTTTGCGTAACTGAACGATATATATATTATTTTTTCTTTTAGTATTCCTCACTGTCACGTTTTAAAGACATCATCTGATGCTGTTACATTTCAAAGGGAAAGCGTGTTAATATATGAACCATTTTAACAGCAATCCTCAATGTGTTATGATGAGATTAATGTACGCAGGGGCCAGGGGAGAGTTTCCCACGTTGAGTGAGAGGTGCCCGCTGAGGAAAAACACTTCAAAATATATCAACATATCTCTTTCAGTTTAGTGTTTAAAGAGGGCTCCTGTGGCTGGATAAGTACAATTACCATCAGTATGAGTATAGTTACCATGTTATTAACAGAGTCATTGTTATTATTATTGCCTGATGAGGACTGAGGGCAAGGGGAGCTCAGAGAGACAGTGGGGCACAGCTAGGGATCTGTTTAGGAGCCCTTCACCAGTTTGGGCCCCATCCCCAGGAAAGTCTACAGACAGATTGGGATTTTGACTGTAGGATAGTTTTAAAAAAAATTCATAGACTGGCTTTGGAGTTTTATAAGCAAGGCACGCTTGGCAAAGTTTAGGTTGGGCCGTGGTGATGGGCGGGCTCCTGAGGCTTACTCCCAGGATCGCTGTCGTCTGGTTCGCTGGTTAGACAGTAGCAGCCGGGCTGTTCCCATTCTGCTGGTCTCTGGTTGGCTGAGCTGGGGATAGTGGCGGGGGCCGTGGGCCAATGAGCACGCCAGCGGGCGGAGATGGGCGGGTCATCAGTGGGCGGAAATGTCAGAAGGTCAAGGGGTCATGGGTTAGTTGCCGTGGCAGCTAGAGTTAGACGGACAGAGACGGACAGACACGGAAAGGAAACAAAAAGGGCACATAAAAGGGGACATAAAAAGAAAAAAAGATAGAAGAGAGATTAGTGTCAGCTAGTGGCGTCAGGATGACAACAAGGCAGATCTACTGCAGTCACACAGCATGAGGGGTATTACATAAGAGCCGCGCACCACCTTCATGAGCCCACCGTGACCCTTCACAGGGCCTCGCATCAACCGCCAGGTGCTGCCGCGAGGAATGGCCGCGTTGGCGACGCTCACGTGTGCTCATGAAGGTGTTTGCGGGGTTATGAGGTGAAGGAGCAAACTCCTCCTCTCGTGTGACTGCCGCTCTAGTGATTCTACTCATGCTAGCTGGTCTACGTCTAGCACAGACAAGACAGCGAAACCATGGACAAGGAGAGGGAGACCGCATGGTTTCCTGTGGGTGAGAGAATGACCTTTAGGTCCAAAGAAAAGTGTCTGGGCCTCAGAAATTCTTTGGCTTACTGACAAGCGGAGGTATTGTTTAGCGGCAGGCGTAGGATCTGGGTGATTAACAGCCGTGATTAACTGATTATTGATTATGGTTTGATTTGGTTTATGAAAGTATTAGAAGAGTGGCTAAAGACTACAGTAAGCAAAGAGGCGCCATAAGAGACAGCGATGAGAGGTTAAGAGATGGTGATTTTTTAGAGGGACTTAAGAAACAATTTAACAATAGACAGACTAACTACAAGAATTTAGAGGCTTTGGTTTCCTTTAGAGATTCCTTTTTTTTTTTTTCAATAGTCATCTTTATTGCCTTTTAGTGTTTTTTGTCCATTGTGTACAACAAGAGCGCCACCGCTCACACACACGCACACGCACACACACACACACACGCACACACACACACACACACACATATTGTAGCTAGCTAGTCCATTTCTATTGCATAAAACAGTCACGAGGCCCGAGAATCGAGAGGGTCCCCTCGTCTTAAATACACAAGAGTATAACACTGCCTTCATTGCCACCTCCGTGGTGACTAAAACAGTAGTAGCTACACACTTTGAATAAAGTTTGAAGTTTACATGGAGACACTTCATCTATAAAAAGCATACCATAAAAACAAAAATAAAAAATTTACAAACTAAAAAAAAAGAAAAAAATAATACTACAAGTATTTCCAAGCGATCTTGTTCCATAAGCTTCATATAAGCACTTAAATCCTTAAAATCCCTATATACAAATTTATTTTTGCAGCTAAATACATGGTAACAGCACCACTCTGGCTAGGAAATATATGAAAGATGTAAACAGCCCCAATGATAAAGTCCAGTGGGCGACTGATAAGACCACAAACAACAGTATTTCATACAAAAGAGCTTGTAACACAGACCTCAGTAGTTATCACACGCTGTGTTTTAGTAGTAAAAACCGAAGATCATGTTGAATTGAACGACCTTCAGAACAAGACAATCACTGTTACTTTTTAAGTGTCATATAGTCATTGGGCACAAACACAGGATTTAATTCATGATAAAAATAATTACCATAAACCAAAAAAAAAAAAACATTTACGGAAATCTACTGGAATGAATTTGGGGGTATAAATAAAACTTCCCACAGTATTTGTAGGGTCAAAAGTAGTAATGAAGAGATAAACAACAACAACAGCAGAACAAAAAAAAAAAAAAGGAAAAAGGGAATTCAGAGAGAGGACTCCAAATGCAGAGTCACAAGGACCGAGTCACATGAACGGAGCGAGCCATTCTAATTGAGAGGGTCCCGGCCCGCGAGCCGTCCGCTTTATCTAACAGGCGAGCAGAGACAGCCGCTGCAGCTGTGACCCCTAACATGGTTCCTCCCACTCTGCTCACTTACTTCACTTTCACTGCAACAAAATACTGTTTCACATTTTTTACGCCGAAGCTGCTTCGAAGCGTGTGACCATTTCTCGTCCGATACAGTTATTTCTGTGTTTTTAGGCATGCCGTATTACAGACACATGTAAACTGAAAATTGGTCCATTGGTCTGCATGCACTCACACTAACACACGCACACACACACACACACACACACATAAAGTGGCTGGTGAGCTAACTAACCTCTGTCTGTGGTCACTACCCTTTGGTAAGGATGGATTCTCTTGTCGTGGCGTCGTACCTTAGTGGTCATGGCACCTGCTAACAGCCATTGACATCGCCAAAACAGAACACAGACGGTTACTCATCAGAAAGACATCAAACAGTCCTGAAGGTGGGACATGAAAAAAAACTCACTTCTAAGAGACAGAATTTTTTTTTTTTTGCTGTTGTTTTGTGGTCTTCTGTTTTTCTAAAAGAAAAATATTAATCCAAACCGCTAATCTCTGACTAAGCTCCACTAGTAGATTCAACATCGGCTGTAAGTATAAAGTCACTCTATAGCTTTGTGATCAAAATAAGCATTTAACATATATTAAATCACAAACAGCAGCACTAAAAATAGCTATGGGTTCACTAAAATGTGTTAAAATTATACGCGGAAGCGGAACTATTAAAAAAGTTAAATGGCTGTCACACCACAACACTAGTCTGCTAATACAAAGAGGAAATTAACAGGAATGGACACTTGACTACTGAATGACTGTCGCGGAACCTGTCATCCTAAAGTATGGGCAAACTTTGAGTGTTTGCTCTGTGGGACAAGTACGGTGGGGGGTGTATTTTTTGGGGGGGGGGAGGGGGGGTCTCTCTGCAAGCCAGTCCGTGTGTGTGCAAGGAAGGGTTGCTATCGCTTAGCCTTTGGTTGGGAAAGCCATACCTGCAAAAACACAGGGAGAAGAGACTGTTAACCAAGCAATGAGCATCAGCACGTATCTGCATGAGTTGTGGATGTATTACAAGAACTGGATACGGAAACCCCCTTTCAGTGGCAAAGTGCAGCACTGAAAACGATTTTTAAAAACGCTTGCGGCCTCGAGCTCTGGATGATCTCGTTTTTTCTGGTTGCGTTCAGGCGGCTTTGTTGGGCAAAGCAGAATCAAATCTGGATTCGGTATTTTTTTCTTTTCTTTTTTCCAATGTGTTTTAAAAGTTTATTCATCAACAGTTGCAGATGACCCCACCAAACTCAATATGTGGGTCAGGTCACATGATGACAACCGAATGAACTCCCATCAGCTGAAAAACACTGTGAGATTCAGTTAAAATCCTTGGGTCTAGGATTGAGTTTGGGTCTGAAACTTGGTAAACCGGGTTAGGATGTCGAGTTGGGTCTCCGTGTTGACTGAGTTAACTGTGACCCAAAAAGCATAAGACCGTGAAGTTGCCGACAGCAATTATCGCTCTGAATATTCAGAAAATTTCAACCACAGAGATTTAATGTTTGTTAATCTTTGTTTCCCAGATTCTGGGAGCAGTCAAGTCACAAGTCTATGGGACAAGCAGGCGTGGCCAAGGTGTACGAGTTTGTTGAGCTACTTTGATTGGAGCCCAGTATCCAGTTCTCACAATACATCCATTGACCATGTATGAAAGTGATGAACTTTATTATTTGCATACCTAATACTCCAGTTGAGTCAATCGGGTATTCCAATATGGAGGGCGTGAGTGTGTAAGGATACTCGTAGGGTGTGTAGATGATTCCAGATTCGGGCCCTTGCTGCACCAGCGCCGGGTGCGGATTGCCCCCCTGCACCAGGGCGGAACTCTGGATCTGGCGAATCAGAGGCATGAGCGTTGGCGTGTTGACGGGGGCGGGGTTGCGCATGGAGGGAGGCAGGACGGGCGTCGGACCCGTGATGATCCGAGGTGCCTGAGGGTTCCCTAGCGTGAAGGCACCGGTGGCTGTGCGGCACACAAACATGCGATAGTGCAAGTATGCGCATGCCCACACGCGAGCACACACAGGGCAACAGACAGGGGAGAAGAGGAGAGGACAAACAGTCTATTTAACAAAAGGAAACAGAGGCATTGTTCATTTATACAGTGGACTCCTGTACCGAGACCCCTCCGTTGTCACCCACCAACCCTCCTCCACATGTTAACTGTGATGTCATCCTTACGCGTCTTGACATTGGCGTCTCTGTAAGTCCCGTTGAGAATGGCCAGCTCCATCAATTGCATTTTCTTCAGGTTGTCCTCCCCCTCGGCCTACAGCAACACATGCAAGCACAGCACAAATTTGACAAGCGAATGAATCGTCTTTTGTGAGAGGCGGGTCAAGAAGTCATGAAATGACACAACGTGTTGAAACTACTTATGATTCAATTTGAATGATTTCAAAAGAGAAGTAAGTCGGGCGGTTGGGGGCTGCTTGAATTATTTCTTTATTTTTTATTTTAAATGTCTGCGATAGAGTTGAACAGACCTTGACCACAGCCAGTCCACCACACAGGACATATGAGTGTCAAACACGCTCGCTTCTTAGCTCCTGTTACACTGTGGTGAAAATCTTGACTGATTTACAGTTGCAGAGCAAGGTCGGCTGGGTTAAACGAACACACACGCACCCACGCACCCACGCACGCACACGTGCACACACACACACACACACACACACACACACACACACACACACACACACAAACATAGATTAACAGGTGTTCGAGCTCCTGATTGCCCGTAGACACTTCCTACATCCCAGTGCCGTCCTTTGATTGGAGCAAGAATAGAAATCACCCTGCTGGTCTTTTCAGTCAGTTTCTATTGTTGACAATAATGCAGAGGAAGAGGGAGAGAATAGCCCTGTGATTTCAAAATATGTGCCATTGTGCTTGTGTGTCACACAAGTATAATTTCAATAATAACTTATCACCGCGCCTATATGCCCACGTCTGTGCCGCGCATTTCTTGTTCGCAATTATGTTTTTATGTACGTATATGTGGCCGTAGGAGGGGTGGGTGGGTGAGGTAGGTGGGCCGGAGAATGTGAGAAATGTTGAGGAGTTCAATCAAAATGTCCTCTTGTGTGGACAACAAGACAAAAAAAAAACCCAAGGGAGAAAAAGGAGTACTGTAGCCAGTAGTTGGGAATGAAGTGAGTTGTGAACAAGTGAAAGGAGTGATGGAGTGGGGAGAACGAGTGAACAGACTCTCCATTCATTCCCTCAGCCTTTCAAACAACCCGGGGTTACCATGGAAACCCCTTTATGTGTGTACCCTAATTACCCTAACTCCTTACACATACTCTCTCATACACACAGAGACACACACACAAAAACACAAAAAAGGACACAAACACACACACAAACACACACACAAACACACACACACACACACACACACACACTTTTTGGACTGACAATCCCCTTCCCCCTTCCATGCATACCAACACAGTGAACCTTCATCCAGTCACACAGTTTTTCCATCAGTCCGGCCCGTGATATCCGACAGTGTGTGTGTGTATGTGTGTGTGTGTGTGTGGGGGGGGGGTTGTTTGGACTGATACTCACAGCGGGGACGAGAAGTTTCTTGACCTCGTTGATGGCCCGCTGGAGCTTGATCTTGGCCCGGTTGTGTGTGTCCTCGACTGTGATCAGGACGTGGAGGTCCTCGCTCAGGTGCTCCCAGTTGGGCTTCCCTCGGTTCATCTCCTCCTGAAGCACACAAACAGTTTTAAAAAGCTCAGTTTGTATGCACAGCACTATCCCAAGCCCATGACTGAAACAGGATTTCGCCTTTCTCCTTCTTTGTCTCAGTTCTTGGATCGGCCTCAAACTGCACACAAACACACACAGACACACACAAGTCTCAAGGTTGTGTAACGCAGCTTTGAAACGTATCACACTCTTGAATTGGCCGTGTTGCTCTTCAGTGCTCACACAAGTTCGCTGTTTCATTCTGCTGAAGGTTCTGCACTGAGATTCTTTCTTATAACATTTCCTCAAATCACAACATTTCTCATCCACTGCTCTTCATCTCACCCATTCCCTTCTTTCGCCCAGTTGCAGTTTCAATGACCATGTTTTAGTGAGTGACTATTATGTATAAATATGAAAATACTGACACTATTATTGGTTGTACTAGTTGGTCTGCTTCCTTGTTGTTCATTAAACAAAACAGGTTCTCATGGTTACACTTGCAGTTTATCCGTTTTAATTAATGTTGTGTTCAAAGCAGTTCTAAAAAGTCCCCAGAAGCAGGATTAGCTGCTTCTCTCTGTTTCAAGTCACATTATAATATTTTAGTTGTTGTTGTTTTTCACAGTTCATCAGACAGATCATCTGAAGAACGTCTATTTAGGCTCTGGGAACTTGTGACAGGGATTTTTTTAGTTTTTTTTTTATTTTCAGCCACACTGACGCGAGGGACTCTGGGGATGACGAGGTCATCAGTCGATCACTTCGGTGAACTACGAATGAGATGCATCAACAAATCATAAATCGACTGTACACACATTGACGTCTCGCAGAGGGTCAAGAAAACATTTTTGATGGAGTGTCATGACATTCAGGAGGAACTGTCTGTTAACTTTTCCTTTCAGTAATATCATCGGGTCAAAGTTTCCATTTTTTTCTACACATTACTTATTAGAGCGCATTCGTGGTCGTTACCATGCCAACTCCGCTAAAGTAAGATGGTGAGCATGCTACGTCAGCATGTTAGCTATGTAATTGCTAACAGTAGCATTTAGCTCAAAGCTCCACTGTGATAAAAGAATAGTTTGACACTTTACTCTTTTTTTATTCTGAGATTGATACCACTCTCATATCTGTCCATTAAATATAAAGCTACACCCAGGACAAGTAGCCTAGCTTAGCATAGAATAACGACTGGAAATAGCTAGCATGGCTATGCCAAAAATCCATTTAATAGCATTTGTAAAGCTAATGAATTTACACGTTCAATCTTGTTTGTTTGATTCACAAAACTTAGAAAGGATGAAAATGAGAATTTAAAGAATTTATGTGTCCTAACTCAAAATGCTAATTTTTTGAAAAAAATTGCCATTTCTGTAATTTTCTAAAACGTCGTGGCCGGTCGACTGTTTGGGGGAGAGGAAGTAATCCCTGAGTGAATTTCAACTTCTCTCTCAAGCTCTTTTTTTGTCATTGGTTACACAACTATTTCCCTTCCATGTGAAGCAACATTAGGAATGTGTTCCTCTCTATCACGGTCGGCTTTTCATTCCCTTTTTATTTTTTAAAGTGTGTACCTAAATGTGCCGGAACAATTTCTTTACCAGCCGCCCGTGACGTCCTTGGCAGGCTAGCTGTTACCCCTTGCTTCCGGCCTTTACGCTAAGCTAAGCTAAGCTAAGCTAAGCTAAGCTAACCATACCATCCCCTGACTGTGGCCTCATATTTAAAAGTCAGACGTGATATTGATCCTCTCGTGTCTTGACAACAAAGCAATTAGGGTGTATTTTCCGAAAACCATTCCTTCATGAACCATTCCTTCAAGCGCAGCTCAACTTCCAGATGTGCGAGAAAAAAGGTCAACAGATTCATCCCCAATGAAAATAAGGGTTGGTTGGAGGCCAGTTAAAAGTGAAATTAGGAATCCCTCTGCCTCAGTGTGGTGCTGGAAGTTTGTGGATGTTTTGTCAAGTGAGATGTACTATAACATTTGGAAGAGCACCGAAGGTCAACATCTCTCTTCTCCCCCTCCTGCCTCCCACCGTGTCTCTGTTTTTCCTTCCTCTCTGTCTCTGTTTGTGTCAGTGTGTGTGTGTGTGTGTGTGTGTGTGTGTGTGCGTGTGTGTGTGTTTGTGTCTCCTGCTCTCTGAGGGACATGCGGGGTTGGGAATGTTCTGGAGAGAGAGAGAGAGAGAGAAAGAGAGAGAGAGATGTGGGGGGGTGGAGGAATGCTGGACTTGCTCCACCTGCCGTTTGGAAAGCTTGAGCCGAGTCCGTCCAACAGCAGACACCAGGGGAGAGGAAGGGAGGACAGATGGACTGAACCCCGGGACAGGAGGAAAACTGAGAACCAGAAAACTTAATGGTGGATAGAGACATAGATAGATGGATAGATGGATAGATAGATAAATAGATGGATACATAGATAGATGGATGGATGGATGGATGGGTGGATGGATGGATGGATGGATAGATGGATGGACGGATGGATACATAGATAGATAGATAGATAAATAGATGGATACATAGATAGATAGATGGATGGATGGATGGATGGATGGATGGATATATAGATAGATAGATAGATAGATAGATAGATAGATAGATGGATAGATAGATAGACAGATGGATAGATAGATCGATAGATAGATAGATAGATAGATGGATGCATGGATGGATGGATGGATGGATAGATGGATGGACGGATGGATAGACGGATAGACGGATAGATAGATAGATGGATGGATGGATAGATAGATAGATAGATAGACGGATAGATAGATAGATGGATGGATGGATAGATAGATAGATAGATAGATGGATGGATAGATAGATAGATAGATGGATATATAGATGGATAGATGGAAAGACGGATGGATAGATGGATAGATGGATAGATGTTTATTATGTGTTTGCTGCTATGTCTGTGTCCGATGTCAAACCTCCCCAATAAAAAACAAACGTCAACCTGTTTAAACTATTTCTTACATCTGTTCGATTTTCATTTTAAACTCAAAGTACAGAACAGTTGGGGAGGGGACCGTGTTTTTTTTAAAGGTGGCTACAAATCACATAACTGCTGAACATTTATCAAAACAAAGTTGCTTTCACAGTTGATTTTTTTTAAATTTCTGAACGGATCCTTCCCAGCCTGCAGGCTGCCATTTGATTGTATTCATGTATTCATGCTGAAAGTCTCCCTCAAATGCATCTGGACATCATGTCCTCCTTTTTTTTTTTTTTTTTTACCTCCTTTCAGTTTTTGTGGCCGCTGAGTGGTAGTGCGTCTGAAAATACGATCAATTTAAAGCACATCAAGAACGTTACTCTTGACAAAAAGATTGCACGTAATGTTCAGTCTGATGGACGACCTGTCTCATCCGCAGGCTGAACGGTAATCGGTGAAAGCCTGGATGTTCGGCAAAGTAAAAATAAAAGAGAGAGAGAGAGAGAGAGAGAGAGAGAGAGAGAGAGAGAGAAAAGATCTAAAGGAGAAGTTAGAAATTTTGCGATAGATGCTTATTGTCTCTCTCGCTGAGGGTTAGACGAGAAGATTGATACCGCGTCTCTGTGGATGTGGGGGGGGAGAAGAGCGCGCTTTTGTTTTCAGACTTGAACCACGGAAAAAGTCCAAAAACATTCAGACGAAGGGAGGCGCCTGTGTAGAGCCCCCGCCCACTCGCTCGCTGGGAATCTTTCCTGCTGTATTCTTACTCTCCCTTGGGGGGGGGGGGGGGGGGGGGGGGGGGCTGGAAGGAAGAGTTTCTGGAAAATGTCCGGAGCAACGTTTGCGGGACATTTGCGTTCTCACAAATACGAAAATATCCGGACTTCAGTTCACGTCTGAAAGCAGCTAAGGAGACAAATTCCACCTAGTAGCATTACACATTATATACGTTTTGTTAAATTCAAAGTGTGAAAGACAAACTGTGCTTTCACGGGTGCTGTCACTGGGGATTTATGTTCCTCGCCGTTTCCGAGGATCCTGTCATTATTGTGAAGATGTCGGGAAATGGATTTTGGAATTGGACCGTTGCAAAGAGCCATTCTCTCTTGTTTCCCTGTTCCCAGTTTCTGTGCCGAGCTAATCAACTACGCTGAGCTCATCAGCTGGCAACACATCTAATAGGGGCATTTCCAAATATGTCAAACTGAGCAAACGTTACGTAACCATGCAGGAAACCTTCCCGTGGCCTTCAAGAGAGATATGTGGAGAGGGCCAGCCGAACCGGCCCACGATTAGGTAAAAGCGTGTGTCTTGTCTTGCTTTTCGTGCGCGAGTGTGTACCCATGGCGTGCGTGTACCTTCTTCTTGTCTCTCATGGAGCCCTTCCCTCGCACCATAATCTTGCATCCGGTCTCTGCCTCCAGCTGCTTGGCCGTCAGTCCACGCGGGCCCAGGATCCTCCCCACGAAGTTGAACTGCACAAAAAACAGAGCAACATTTTACGCAAATTTTTTTGAATGATGTTTTACAATGTGTGTGTTGTTGTTGTTTGGTTTTTTTGATGTGTGGATGTGTGTGGCTTTGAGGTTTGTGCATCTGTGTTACGAAGAGAGACAAAAATAGCTCATTATGTGGGTGCTGGCTGGTGCCGGTGGCATGACAGAACTGCGACGTTCTCTTAACCTTATCTGTCACTAAGGCCGAGTGATTAACTAGACAGCTGCCCCTCGGTGTGTGTGTGTGTGTGTGTGTGTGTGTTTACCACAGTCCCTCCGTCTCCTCTCATAACATTTGTACAGCCCCTTCCTCCTTTATTCCTCCACCATAGTCTCACCAAGTTTAACCTCATGTTCTAAGAGTAAGAGTTACACCACACTCCGCGACGACCCTCCACTCCCGACCGACACACACACACCCACACACACACACACACACACACACACGCACACAAATCCAGATAGAGGAACTGCTCTCTAAATTTAACCTTGATCTCAACCGTTTTCCAGTCCGCTCCTGAGTGTGTGTTTGTGTGTGTGTGTGTGTGTCTCTGTCGGTGTGTGTGTGTGTGTGTGTGCGCGCGCGTGCGGTGTCCTGTTAGCCTCCTGTCATGTGAGTGAGGACAGCCTGTCATTGTATTCGGTGATTGGTGAGCTGATGCGTGTAGAAAATCATGTGAGCCCTTCGACGTGGACTCGACACAAACCTTCAATTCCGTCCGGAGCGCTTAACTGTACTTGGCGTGAGCAGGGGGGCACACTGGGCGGGGAGGAAGTCTCGTCATTGCACTTGACTTTATGTTTTGGGGAAAAAGAACTTAATCTGCCTTTTTTAAGCTCTTGAAAATATTGACAGTGTAAACTTGGGGCTGGAAACTGTGTCCCACTCTCAGGTGGTTAGGTAAACAGTAATTATGCTCGTAGGAATCTTAAATAATAGAGTACATGATCCCTTTTGATCTCATTGGAAACATAATCATTACATTATTGGGTGTGAGTGCGGATTTCAAAGGAAAAGGGTGCTTGTGATCAAAAAGGGACGCTGACTTCTCTGTGGCTAAGAGGAGATAAAGTCAACAGAAACCCTTTGTTAAAAGGTCAGAGGTCATGGATTCGTCCACTCACGTCGGGGAACTCTTTGACCGGCACGTAGAGCTTCTCCTGCAGCTGGGCCACGGGGCCGATGGCTTCGGGGAGCTCCTCCATGTCCCGCCCGTTGAACATGCCGCCGTTCAGCGTGTCGTTGTACATGTCCTTGCGTACCCTGCCGATTTCTTGGGAAAAGACAGAGAGACACAAAAGTTGAGGGGGAATGAAATGAGGGCATCCGCTGGGGGAGTGGGGTGGGGTGGGTGGGGCGGGGGGGGCAACCCAGTTACACCCGTCCGTTCATAGGGCGATGACTCACTGTCACCGGAGTTACAGGAGGCCCTGAATGTGACAGTAGACAGACAGACAGGCAGACAGACAGACAGGCAGGCAGAGAGACATTCACAGTCGCATTCTGCAACGCAGTGTAGAATCTGAGCAACGAATGCTTCTCTATCAGGGCTCCTCAGATAATCTCTCTCTTTTTGATTCTTTCCCCCCCCCCCCCTGTCACTGTGTAAATAATGTGAGGGGAGAACGTACATGTCAGCGGGGGTCACAGCGACCTACTCTACCAACCAGCGGTTATTAAGTTCTCGTGCAGGACAGTTACTCAACAGCCAGACGGAAATGGCACCGGCTCTCTTAGAATTCATTAGGGGAACAAGTGTAAATCTGCAGACCTTTCTCTAGATTCGTCGATTTGGTCGATAAAATGCCAAACTTGGTGAAAAATGCCCATAACGTTTCCCCAGAAACTTCAAACATCTTTCTGTTCAACTGACCGAGTCACCGGCAGCGAAAAAGCCGATTTTTTTCCAATTCTCACACTGATAATCAAATATATTTTTATTGAACAACTAACTGACGAATCTCTGCAACTTCAGAAAGCACAGAAATATAGTATCATAGTGAGACTCCTTTGCTTTTCAATTGTAATTTAAACAATTATAATAATAATAATAATAATAATAATCAACTGATTAAGTAAGGCATTGAGACTGATTTCTTAAAATGCCAATTTTTTTGGGGGGGGGGGGGCTTAAGTTTGGTGCAGAAGCACCATCATCACGAATGAGACCACGTCTGCCTGTGCTGTTTGTTTAGGGTTGTCTCAATGACCGATGCTAACCTCCGATGCCTTTGTAATGACACGCTGGCACAATAATAACTGACTGCTGCATCACACACACACAGACACACACACACACACACACACACACACACACACACACGGAGAACAGAATAACTGCCTTGAGGCACAAATATCATCTGACCTAAGCGGGCTGACAGCCATGTCCCGCTGCTCTGACAGTGATGAGTCTGACCATAATAACTACAGTATAGGGCGCTCTAATTACAGCGACAGCTACGGTGACAACGGCGATCCTCTAATAACCCATTCAGGCCAAGAGTGACTAATATTAAAAAAACACACACACACACACACACACACACACAAACAAAAGACAAAAAAGAAATCTGCCCATGCAAGCAGGGTCTTCGTCGCGCCGGTGAGCTGAAACAGACAGCGGACAAGTAGCATGAGGAAAATGAGAAGTGAAAGAAGAACAAGAGACTCGGAGAGGAGGGAGAGAGCTGAGGCAGGCCTTATCTCAACACTTCAACCTGTCATAGGTTTATTTATAGGCCAAACAAACACGCACCCTAACAATATGTGTGACTGGCAGCCTTTCTTATTACCCTGCACCAACTTTTGTTCCTTCTCTTTTTTTTTCCTTTGGTACACTGCCCTTATGCCTGAGTGCCCTGTCCACATAACTCAGGCCGGATGGTGCAGCCAGGCTGGAAACAGGCTTGGGTGCAAAGAGCCTTTCACCCTTGACTGTGGGGGTGTCACGTTATCACAGGGGGGGACTACGCTCATGTCTCCGACTGCGAACGCGTCGACCGCAGGTTCTATTTGTCAGGCCGCGGAGGTCGTCTGGTCTACGGGAAGACAAAAAACCATAGCTGCGTCACGCCACTTGTCACAGAGCAGAACATTCAGGACCTGGGTGATCCTGATGTGCAGCAACAGTATGGCAACAACAAGGCCTTGATGCAAGCCTGTAGCAACTGTTGGAATAATGACCCCCCCCCCAAAAAAAAGATATAGAAGAGAGAAACAATGAGAAATACTGCCACTTTGGCTGAGCTCTGATTTCTGATTCCCCCCTTTTTTGAAACGTCTTTTAGTGTTTTATCTCAAAGCAGAAGTGTTAGGAGATATCAACAAGTGAAGTGCATTGAACGTGTGTGTGTGTGTGTGTGTGTGTGTGCGTTGCAGACGAGCGAGCGGGTCTTTGGGGAGGATGAATCAAATATTTTGCACGGTGACATGCTCTCTCGTTCCTGATCGGGGATGGGCTGCATGCATTCACATAAGCCTGCGCATTAGGTCACTGGGAAAGACTAACAACTGTCTGTTTGTTCCCATCACCAACTGACTGACTGCGTGCGTGCGTGTGCGTGTGTGTGTGTGAGTGTGTGAGTGTGTGTGAGTGTGTGTGTGTGAGTGTGAGTATGTGTGTGAGTATTTGAGTGTGTGTGTGTGTGTGTGTGTGTGTGTGGGGGGGTGTGTGTGAGTGTGAGTATGTGTGTGAGTGTGTGTGTGTGTGTGTGAGAGAGAGAGAGAGAGAGAGAGAGAGAAAGAGAGGGAGGGTCTTTTGCTTAGTGTGTATGAATGTGTGTGACTTAAGGCAATTGACAAATCCTACAGCAAATCTTTTTCTTTCTTTGCTGTCAATTTGCAACTACATGCTCTATAAAGTGAAGAGTCACTTATGAAATAAATAGAATCTAAGTGATTGACAGTTCATCATTCTCACCTTCCATTATTTGAATGGGATAACGCTACAGTTTTTTTTCCCCTGAAGTGAGTCAACGACTTGTCTCACCAAAACGCAATGTGTCCCAGCCCAATAGACAAAGGAACAATTAAAAACAAACCAGAGAACACCGATGCGTGACAGGGACAGGAGAGGCCGCCTCACCTTCGTCCAGCAGCCGCTCCAGATGCGTGAAGATGCCGCTGAAGTTGGGCAGCGAGCTCATCACCTTGCGGTCGTTCATCAGCTGCATGAGATAGTCCGGGTTGGACTTGGGTCGCTCCTTCACCTCTGTCTCCCCGACCATGGCTGCGGCGCGAGCGGGACGGCGAGCCGGCAGAGTCGAGCAACTTCGTGGGAGGAGGAGGAGGAGGAGGAGGATGAGGAGGAGGAGGGGGGGCAGAGAGAGAGAGACACAGGCGATGCGAAGGAGCCCGGGGGACTGGCACCGGCCCGCGACCCGCTGACCGCGTCTCTGTCGGGGGGGGGGGGGGGATGCGAGCTCAAGGTCTCAGCGCCGGCTGGTGTGTGTTGGCCCCCGCGTTGCTCCGCGCGGTCCCCTCCTCTCCGTCGGCCGGACTCTCTCCAGAGGTTTGAAAAAGGAAAAGAGAAGAAAGAAGAAGAAAAAAAAAAAAGTTCCTCTTTCACCGGCGGGGTGTGTGTGTGTGTGTGTGTGTGTGTGTGTGAGTGTGTGCGGGTCTCTGCTCTGACACTTTCAACCGGCCCCACGCGCTCTGTCCTGCGGCTAAGAATCGCGCATCTGCACCGTGTGCACCGGGCCCGGCTGCTCCGCTCGTGTCCGCGCAGTGTCGGTGTTCTGCGGCGGGGTTCGACTCCCGATCATATGATTACTGTACGGCGGCAGCACGAGTGGGCCGCCGGGAGCGCGCGCCGCTGTCAGAGAGGGGGAGGAGGCTCGTGCTCGTGCCCGCCGCCGCAGCCCCCTCCTATAGCCTCACACACACACACACACGCACGCACACACAAGTACAACAAATATGACGAGCTCTGCACAGGTATGCACACGTGTTTCTGCGACAACAGGCATTGTCCATCACCGCGTGCAAGGTCGCATGAAGTTCTGTCCTTACCTTCATTCTTTGGCTACTTTCCTGTTTCCATTTTCAGGCACTTTTGTACAAAGCTAATACCCCCCCCCGTTCTCGTGCACGACACAACGAAGAACTGCGCTTTATTATTTTGTGTATTTGTATTAAAACACTTCACTTCACAGTGAGGCTCAGGTCCAGGGGGTCTAAAGGGGGCGGGGGGGTCAGGGAGGTCCTGACCTCTGCTGTGAAGTGACTGTTAATGGCTCCCCAGTCATAGAGCTCAGTAAATAAAAAAAAGAAAAGACACAACATAGACTGATGCAAAACATCCGCAAAAGACACAGAGGAGATTCAGAATGACTGCAGAGACTCAAAACGATCCCAAAGAGATGCAAAAATGACCACGAGGAGATTCACAACTGCTGCAAAGAAACGTTACCGTGATTCAAAAAGATCCAAAGGCAAAGGGATGCAGTTAAAAAAACCCAAAAAAAACTATCTGAAAGAGATGCAAACCACCACAAAACAAAGCAAAAGAAGAAGCCTGGTGACTTCACGTCACAACAGACGATCAACACTTCACCATCAGTTAATCTGTCAATTACTCTTGATGATAGGAAATTATGAAAAAAGGTAGTTTTTTTCCTCCAATCAACAGTCATTCAGTTCATGTTGATATCAAAGAGATGAATTAAGAGATGGTTCAGAACATTTTCTTTCTCGATGAATCACACAAACTGCCTGTTTGCAGTCATTTTTGTGTTTAAGTAAATGAAACGACCCACTGGTACATGAAGCAGTTCAGGTTAACTCCACAACCAAGTTTTAAAATGCTGGCGACACACAGTACAACGCTGACAGGAGGCACAATACGACTTTTACTTCTCATACTTGTACTTATACTTCTGTGCTTTTACTTCAGTAAGATTTAAAAATGCAGTACTTCCACTTGGCCCGGGGTACAGTACTTCACAGTGGGGTGTTGCTGCTTTTCTTTCACTCCAGCAAACGTGTGAATGCTTTAAGTTTTGAGTCCCTTTCACGCCGCACGAAACCTACTCCCCTTTGCTCTGCTCGCACCCCGACAGGCGACACATGTGCACAAGCGTCCTGAAATAATAAGACGGTGCGAGCCGCGCATTTGTCCTCTCTGGGTGGCTGCTGCTGCTGCTGCTCGGGCGGGCGCGGGGCGGGGGGGGGGGGGAATGTTATTGCTGGAGGGACAGATAGGTGCTAGGATCTAAACTTAACTCGCTGTAAATCACACACACATGTGCACGCACACACACACACACACACACACACATGGGCGGGAGACAATATGTGTGCCCATGCATGCCTTGACTTTAGCCTTTTGTCCGGCGCCACTGGCCTCCCACCTGGTTCCTCTCCTCTTGGCCACTGTTACACTCAGTGTTTTTGCCTTCTGAGACTAAAACTTATGATTGAGGTTGGGTGGGATGCAGAGAGAGAGTGTGTGTGTGTGTGTGTGTTTGTGTGTGAGAGTGTGTGAGCAGCAGGAATTGTAACGGGGCAGCAGTGTCGGTAATGGCTGGTCAGCTGGTATGGCGAGTATTCAGGGCGGGGGTAGTGCATTGTCCTCTCATAGCTCCAACAATGCCCCTCTGAGCACAGGCCACACATCTACCAGTCACGGGCCTCCCTCTCTCTGCCTCGGCCCCTGTCTCTGCTTTTCTTTCTGTCTGCCATATTTGTTCAGCCCACGGTGAACTGTAAAGTGAGATGTGAGCCGTGGCAGTGCTCCTGACCTTTGGCTCGAAACCCCAAGGTCGACCCGGGGGGGAAAAAACCTGCGGTCGATATCGGAGCAACTTGTCACTCGGCCGTTCACTGTGAGGGCATCGCACATTTGCATGATCATCATCAGTCCTAAATTATTGATTGAACTCCTCGAATGTTGCATATATTCATTAGTGCGGTTTCTTTGTGCATAATTTACAGACATTCACCACATTCTTGTTTTTTTAATCATCTAATGTATTCATTCATCTTTAATCCATATCTTCAAATATCTACTGAAGTACTGAAAGTATATGTTATCAATCAACGTCAATCAAAAGAGGATTAATACCAAAACATTTTTTTAATATCGATTAGTTGTCGGGAACATCTTGTAAAGTAAAACAAAAGACAAATTTCTTGGTTTTATCTCTCAAATGTTGCTTGACTCTGTTTCTTATCATTCTAAATCAAATATTTTTGGTTTTGGACAATTTGCTGAGTTTAATTTTTAACTTTATTATTCTTTGAATTCCATTACATTTTGTAAAATGCAATGACAATAAAGGTTGTTTTTTTATCCTTGGAAACGTGGTAGTCATCAAATCTTCAGAGCAGCAACGATTCGTCAATGAAATTATCAGATGACTGATAAATAATTGATTAACAATAATTTTGATGAATGATTAGCTGTTTTTAGGGCAAAATGCAAAACATCCTCTGTTTTTCTCCTTTCAAATGTTTTTTAAAATATCTGCTGCTTTTCTCTGAGTTATATGATTGTAAACTGAATTTTTGGGGTTTGATGGTTTGAAAAAACATAACAGGTGTCAACAACATTTGATGAATCCATCAGGTGATCGACAGAACATTAAATCTGCAACTTTTTTTCACAATCAATAAATTGTTCCAGTAACTTTTTCAAGGCAAAATGACAAACATGCTTCAGTTTTTCTGTTGTGAAGCCTTTTGTTGTTTTAAATGAAATATCTTTGGATTTTCCAAGTTTGGATCAGACAAAAGATCCAAGGAACTAGGACTTTGACTGGAATTTGACAATTTATGGGTCAAACAATTGTCAATCATAATTTATAATCAATAGTGAAAATGAATGTTACTTGCAGTCATCGTTTTTCAATGTTTTTTGACATTTAATCGACTAAACGATGGTCCAAAAAGTGACGAACATGATGAAAAATAGTGAAATTAATTGTCGGGTGCAGTTCTAATGTTAACATAATGTTATTTTTCTGGTAGTTAAGATCTACTCATTTACTTAGATGAGAACTTATTCCATAGGAGTTCACATGGAACAACAAATAATGACAGTATCTATAGATAATATTATCTTCATGCATGTTTTTATAATTTTAAATTATTATAGACTGAAAGTCTTAAGGTCCTGGAGTGTTTATCGGACAAAACAACCAAACTGAAGAGCGATGGAAAGATACAATAATCACATTTGGATTTTTTTCTGATACTTTCAAATGCCGAACAATTGATCCATTAATTCATAATGATGAAAATGTGCATTGATTGGTTCAATTATTTGCAGAATTTTTGGAGGGAGGACTCGTCTCCCATCGTCCGTAAAATGGTTCCAATCTGTGTGTTTCCATACATCAACATGTGAAGGGACATCACTGAAATTGTTTCATATGTGTTCCTTTCTTCTTCTTTTTTTATTTGCATTGAGCCTCAGTAAGAAATGTTCTCCAAAGCCCCTGTGACATTATCACTGATGGAAAGACGCCCTCTCGTGGACGTTCGGTGTAACTGAGGCTGTTCAGTCTCAGGATATTCGTCAGTGGTGCGATGTTTCGATGCATCATGCCACCAAAATTTGCCAAAGGCGCCGAGGAAGTTCGGAAGACATTTGCATTTGAAATAAGTTCCATCTGGAGAGGCGAAGTAGGGGAGGAAAAAAAGAGACGTCTATGCAGAGGGAGTGTTGGTGAAAAAAGCAAAGCTGCAGAGAAAAAGTTGGATCAGCTGGGAACTTTTTTGCCACATCTAAGATGACTGTGGTGAGATCTATTAATTGATCAGATTCACACACTCTCAGGGGGAATTAGTTACCTGCAGTAACCGACAGAGAGCGGCAGAATACCGAGGACACACACACACACACACACACACAGGAGGATTGAGTTGGAACTGTCTGGAAAGAATATCGAATGTTCTTTGGTTAAGTTAGTTACTGCTACAACCTTTAAAACAAAAATAGCACTGAGACTATAGCCAGTATTGAAACAAGTGGTGGAAAGTTGAGTACATTTGGACGAGTACTGTACATAATTACAATTTTGAAGTACTTCTACCTAACTTGAGTATTCCCATTTAAAGCTAAATAACTTATATTCTAGTTTTTTTACTGCACTACATTTATCCGACATGGCACAATTACTTTATACTCGAAACCATATGATCAGCTGCGTATGAAGCAGGAAAAAGCTCCACCTAAACCAACTGCAACATCAAAGTATGGCTTCTGTGTTAATACCTCAGTAATAATATCCAATAATGTAGCATGATAGTACTAATAGGGGCAATTCTGCATCATGGGTGCTTTTACTTTTGATGCTTTAGGTACATTTTGCTGCAAATGCTTCTACAATTTATTATTTATTTAATAAACAATTTGAATCCTTCTTCCACCACTGATTGAAGGAAGGATTCAAATTGTGGAAAGTAACAGGTCAGTACATTTACTCAAATATTGTTCTTGGAGACTATTTTCAGTTACTTTGCTACTTCAGAGGGAAATATTGTATTTTAAACTTCACTTCATTCAACTATCTGACAATCATATTAACTATTTGCGGATTAAAACTTTACTCAAATGAAACTATGAACCATGTATCATGGACCATTACAGATCAAACTACTCATGATATATACAGTGAAGTAAAAGAGTGGGACACATCTCCATTTGTTCATTTGCATATTTGTTTTTCTTTTCCATGTTGTTTGCCTGATTATTATTTTACATACACTGTCGTTAATCTATGCCATTAATTATTCCGTCTTATTAACTATTGCTGTTTTTATACATGTGCAAATGTCCTGCCAATAAAGCTTATTGAAATTCAAATAGTATAGTAAACTAACTAGTAGCAGTTACGCTTCTCTTATTTTTGACAGCGTTAACATTCTGTCTACTGTACGTTAAAGTCTAATGATAGTCACATTATATCATATATGTGGTAATGTTACATATGCATACTGAGTACTTCAACTTTTGATACTTCCCTTTAACGCGGGACTTTCACTTGTAATGGAGTGCGTTTACATTGTGACATTGGTCCAATCTGGTTTTTGTTCCCTCACACACATTGTCCTCCTGCCCTCGTCCTCACTCACTCCTGTTTGTGTGACGTGAGTCCTGCAGCAGGACATCACCTGCTCACCTGGCTGAGGGGCTCATGCTGATCCAGAAGCCGATTAGGCTTCTTATCTACTCAGCGCCGGTTACGTGCTTTGGCCCAACAAAAATACCGCGCCGAGTTGGCCTCCGTACCGTCCGTTCCCGCTGACTCCTCACAGCCCCGCCCGCCGCCATCTGCTCTGACTGAGCCACGCTGACTTTTGATCATCGCGACATCCTCATTCCTCATATCTGGGCTCTGCACAATGTGTCGATCATGTGCGTGTTTCACAGTGGATTGCGCTTCGGGACAACAGATGAATGGGCCGTTGTTGCTTTCAATCGATACAGGGTGAAAGGGTTTGTCCGTGTCCGAGGTCAAAGATCATTTCAGAGCAGAAATTCAATTCCAGGGAAGAATTTTTACCTAGAAAAGTCACTCGCAAACACAATACATGCACTATGTTGTTTGTGAATCCTTGGGAGATGCAGAGAAAAAACACTGGACATGTGAAGAGACATCCCATGTCCATGTGAATGCAGTAATGCCGTAATTGCCCTCATCCTATTGAGTTAATCGGGAACCAGATCTCAGGTCTGCGCAACTCAAGGTCGAGACAACACCACGTCATGGTTTCGCTGCCAGATCACATCTCTAAAATCCTTTATTCACTGTACCTGCACACAGTCAAGCATGATCTCTTCTCTACACAGAAACGGGAAGAAAGAAAAAATCATATGGAAAAAAAAACAAAACCTTTACACGGATTTAAAATAAAAGATTTAGCTTAATTACATTATTTTTTTTTTTTATAAAAGTTAAATTTTTTTCTCCATCATTTCTACACTATGTACAAAGACGGCAAACCCAGTTTGTTAGAATATACATATACACGTGTGTCAATATACAGATACTGAATCCCCCCGGGGGGGGGGGGGTCGTCGGAGAGGGTGTGAGATCACAGTACAGGGGTCAGGAGCCAAGAGTTAGCTGCCAATTTCTGTTCGTCCTCCGCGGGTTTGGAGTTGCCCCTGCTGCTCTCTGAAGCTCACCTCCTGATGCCCATCCCTCCCTCCCTCTTCGACCACGCGCCTCCACATTCATACAGATTCATTCAATTCGATAATTTGACTCCGTCTCAGGAGGATAAAAAGAGGGGAGCGGGCGGAGGGGGTTGGATTATTGCTTTGCATCGCCTCTATACAGAATCAGCTACAAGCCAGGTCAACAAAAAATCACACGCTGTGTTTCTTGGGCTGTAAAATATTTTCCATCTGCACCTCTGGCTCCATGACAGGGGGGGGTTGCATGGCAACCACCATCCCCACCGAACTATCCAACAACAATACAAAGGAAAAAATGATGTGCCTACTAGAGCCCGATCGATTTATCGCTTGGCCGATATGAGCCTTTCGCAGACGTATCGGTGTCTGCGTTTATGTTTGTCGATATGAAAACTTTCTATTTGACAGAATAAACAATGCACAGAAGCTGAGCATTCATTTTTACATTTGACGCAAAAGACGATTATGTTTATTTGTCTCAATTCAAGTTCTAAATATGTGGTTGTATTTGTGTTTTTTAATTTTGTTTATAGTTATTTATAATCAAGTTTATGATTGAGTTCTTTCTTTGGCGTAAGGGTTTGACAACGATAATCTTCAGAATCATCGGCAAACGTTTCTTTAAATATAGACGTATAAATATATTGGCTGATATATCGGCTTCCCTAATATCAGTTACAGCCTTACATGTATGCTAACATACATATCATATTTACTTGATTTCAGTTTTTTTTGGGGGGGGGGGGGGAATCCAAATCCACAGAATATACCAGAAACCAGAGTAGGAAATCCCTGTGAAGCAAGAGTCGGGCTTGTTCAGTTGGGGGAAAACCAAAATTAAAAACCGAAACACAACTCATTCTACTCATGATCTCCCTCTATGAATACACTGCAATATTTATGCCATGCCATTATGCCAGTCCATTTGTAAGGAGTCCAGTTAAGGAGTTCATAGCCAACTATGTTTGTGTCTACATAATAAACGTCGGTAGAAAAAGGTAGTGATCTCACGCGTTCCTCTTGCTCTCCTCTTCAGGTGGGAGTGGTGTCAGTTTTTGCAGGAGGGGGTCAGCTCAGCTCACCGTCGCGACCCCTTCCTCGCCGCCCTCCTCCACCTTGCCTCCTTTGCCCGTGGCCTTCATTTTGGCCATGATGTCGGTGAACGTCTCCTTCACCGTCTTCTCCAGGATCCAACCCTCGCTCTCGCTCTCGGGGTCCTCCGGGTTGGCCAGCGTGGACAGGGAGGTGTCGACGTACTGCAGGCCCACGGTCACGGCAACCTGCAGGGGGACAGGGGCAACATGTCAGAAACCACTGCGTCTGCACTGCGACGCACAACCATTTTAAATGCTCATGTCATCATGAGGAAAAATGAACAGACTGAGCTCCAAATATCAACCGGCGCGGGGAAATATTACTTTGAATAAACAAACTCAATGAACTGCATTTACATTTCTCAAATCTTTTTTGACTTGTGGGTCATTCTGTTTTCTAGACTTGCTATTGTAAAGAATTATTTTGTAAAAAATATATTGTTGTCATCATTATAACTCATAGATACTGCGAATGATTAACTGGTAGTTGATAAATTGATCATCACTGGATTTTGGAAACAGGACATTGATCACTGACGGACTCTAGTTCTTGAGAATAATTGGCAGAAATCTACTTAAAAAATTTAATAAGATATTTTTGCATAATTATTTTTACGTAGGGCAACACATAGGTGACATAAATTACACAGCAGCAGCAAGAGGAAAATCTAAAAACATTGGTTATGAGTTTGATTTTATGCAGTTGATGTTCGGTTGTTCGATGAGAGAACCAGGTACTATAATGAAATGTGTTTCCATATGTTTCATATGTCAAGGTGTGTGTCTGTGTGAGTGATGCCGTGCAAATATGAAGCGGATGAAAAAGAGGACAAAAACTAATTATATTCGAATGTCTCATATCTTATTCTTCCACAGCCTAAAGGCCCTATATCGGAAGGTATAAGAAGTCAGTTACTACGAATGGTGATTCCAGATCACAGGTTAAGCTCCAGGAAGTGGGTCTGTCCTTGTCTCAGATTACTCCGTCTCTGAGTCCACTATCTGTGTCAGGACAGAGACTCTTGCGTAACTACTCTTAATTCTAGGATTCCTCCGACTGCATCTGATCCGCTTCCACATTTCGCCTGAATCCACGTTTTTAGAACGAAGGGGCTCGTCTGCAGGATTTCTGGAATAAAGGTTTTATCTCAACAATGCTATTTAATACGAACCACCTGTCTCACCACTGACTTCAAGAATTCAACTGTACATGTAAGTCGCTGTGCTGTGCAACGGTGAACAGATTCATGGGCCTCCACACAAACAACAACAACAACAACAACAACAACAACAACAACAGATGTTGGCAGAGAAGGCTGAGGAGAGAGCTGAAGAGAAGCGAGAGAGGGAGAGAGAGGCCATTTGGCTGTAACAGGATTACACTTTGGGTAGAAAGCAACACCCATACCTGCCAAAGGTGGAACAGGGTAAACTTGACCGTAGGGCCGTATAGGAACAATATTTAGGCAAAGAGGATAGACTTGTTTGGGAAGGAGATGCAGTAAGTGGATAGAGACGACGGCGGGGAGTGTCAAGTGGAAAGGAGGGAAGAAGGAAAGAAGGAGGCGATGGAGGACAGCGGTGTCAACCGGGTCAGGGCTTTGCATGTTTATACGCAGGATCTTGACCTCACCTCTCGCCACTAAGCCATTGAAGTCCTCGTCTGACTCGATGATTTTATTGGTAAAAAGCTTAATAGTTAATTGAACTATTTAAGTCAACTTAAAAATGAAAACGATGTATGTGCAGTGTTTTAGAAACTAGAATGTTTTTTTTTACCTTCATCAGCTGAAGGGGGAAAGATTCCATCTACTCATCTTGAATTCCTTCTCGTAAAATTATTTTTGCCACCATAACTAGTTTGAAAGCCATATATATTCAAGGAGTGCATGTGGATGTGGATGTGGTTCCATGAAGAAAGTATTTTGAATGAAAAAAAGCTAAATTTTTTGGGGATTATTCAAAGTGCTGAGAGTCATCGGACAAAAGTATGAGACACTTCTTGCCCCAACTTGTCCATGTTCTTGGGGCCATTTGTCCTTGGATAAAACATATCAGAGAAGTTGTATATGTCTTATATTTCTTAACACAGGTAATTTAAATGTAACATCTATAGTAAAGTGGTGGCTATCAGGAAAGCTCTGGGAGGCGGTTCCATGTTGCACTTAAACAGTCGGTTGGTTGAAATGTTTGCTGTACGGGGGATTGGTGTAGATGCTCTACTGAAACTTTAAACTACTACTTCTTAAACTACTGAAGTGAGGTGGAGAATGATCACATGTTGCACAAATTTTTCCTGGTGTCCTTGCTTTCTGTGGGTCTGACCTCCAGCAGCGTGATCAGGAACACTAAGGCGCCGATGGTGTTCATCATGCCGCCGTAGTAGGACAGCAGGGCCTCGCGGCAGCCTCTCTTCCACACGTTGAGCTCTTCGGTGTAGTGGTCGTAGCTGTAATGGGCAGAGTTGTTGGTCATCTGCATCTGGATGCAAGGTCTGGGCGAGCTGGGGTTACAGCAGCTGAACGGGACTCCGTCCATCAGGTACTGGCCATCCACGTTGCTCCCAAGGCGGCTAAGAGGGAATCAGGAAAGCCTCGTGTTACGATGGGTTGCAGGTGGTAGTGAGGTGAGGAACTTATCATATAGTCGGCGTGAGCTAAAATGACTTGAAGTATAATCAGAAAGACCAAGTTAGACTTATTTTCTACCAGAAACAAAATGAAAGTTGTGATGTAGCACAGCATGTCAGCTTTTGAGGCCATAGTTAGTGGTATTGTACTTATTACCAGGTATTTGTACTCATATTATTATGCAATCAAATATAAAACCACACATTCTTACTACAACAATGATCAGCGTTCAATCGGCACTTCTTTGGCGGTCAAGCTCAGATTGACCATTATTAGAATCACAACGTCAGTTTTATTGCAAAGCTGATGAAGTGGTTTGTACCGCCAGTTTGCCGAATACATAATACTGACGTATAAATATTTTCAGGCTGATGATGTGTAAATATGCATCAGTATTTAGGATTGCGCTCAATGTGAAGAGCAGATCTCGGCCGTGATTGATAGCTGTAGGTCAATGGAAAAGCAAGTGTGATTGGATCAGAAAGACTTGAGAGGGTCCGATAAGGATCAGTGATTTCCAGGAAGATCCCATGTCTAACCAAAATAATGTCCCAAGTATACAACAGAACACACGGTGAACACTGAATATGAATAAATGCATTATCAATAAAATTACTGCAGAAGTGATATTTCAAGTAGGATTTGCAAAGCCTCAATGGCATGTACCTCTTTGAAACATTAAAATTATATCAACAGAGGCCTGTAATTGCAAAACCAATCACCTTCCTTTTGTAGCCGTGCAACCTCTGTCTATACTGATTTTACAATCCCAACCAAAAGTATTTTTTTATTGAACAGTGCTGTCCCTGGCGTGTTTCCAAGTCCCCTGCTGATTGGACAGGACACTGATTCTTGAAGGACATAGCTGTAATCCCGGAGATTAAGCACTAACTAGAGTACGTCACATCTTTCCTCACAAAGCAAAGTTCTTGTTGCCCAAAGCAATCAATCAATCAATCAATCAATCAATCATTAAATGTAGACATAAAAAGGTTGACATGCATCACTGCATTGAAACAATGAGCTTATATCCCACTCTTGCCTTTTTGACCCATATCGTTGTCTTTACCTAATCACCAAAGCCCCTCCTCTCGTCTTTATCCATAAAACTGCATAGTAACCTCCTCAGCCTTTCCAGGGCCCCACTGCCACATCCCCCCATTGCTACCTGTTGCTGTCACCATTTCTGTGGTGGTAATCCTCAGTGAACGAAAGTGAATAATGCACCTGCTCTGACCTACGTTCACCTCAAATCCATTTACGCCGAACTCCAAAGTACCCCACCCCAGCAGCAGCCACCACCTTGATACTCGAGTCATTTCACTGTCACATCACACGTTAACAATGTCTAACTTTCACAGGTTGTCATTAATCTTTGTCACTTACTCCTTGACTTCCTTCGCGCTGAAGTCCAGGTAGCGGTTGCTGACCCACTGAATCTCAAACCAATCTCTGTAGTGGTCATTCCCGCAGCAACGGAACTCCATCTGCATCAGGTCCAGCGTCCTCTTCATGTAGCACCGGCCCGGTGTGTCCGTGTCCTTGTAGTACCTCATCCCGTTCTTCAGCCCCTCGGACAGGGTGAACTGCAGGGGGATCTTCATCACGAAGCACATCAGAGCCGTCACGATCAGCAGGGCGTTGAACACCACGCAGAACACCAAGAAGGTCTTCAACATGGGCTTCCACTTCACAAACTTGGTGGGGTCCAGTGAGTCATAGCAGACTTTGCCTCCGAAGGCGTTGATGCCGCACGCTATTAGACCCATGAATATAAGCAGGTTGGGTAAGATGTGGCTCTCGTTGTTGTCCATGAGTTCTGAGCGCTTTCGCAGCTCGATCTTAAAAAACAGACCCATGCTGAACACCAGCACGCCGGCCATCACAGCGAACCAGTACATGAACCAGACCGTCTGAGCGAGCTTCACCCGCTTCTTCAGATCAAACTTGACCAACATCAAAGCCATTGTTCAACCTGAGACGTGTCCTTTGCTGGTGCAGAATAAAAAAAGAGTCAAGTGGTGATCTGGAACAGCAGGAATTCCAAGATTTCCAGAGTTTGCCCCTTAGTTTGGAAAAATGCTCTTGACTGTGCCAACCCGTAGTCCAAGTTTCCCTGTCTCTTTGTTAGCAGGGTCTCCTCTGGCTGGTCCAACAGGAAGAGGAATCAGCTCAGGCGGTAATCCATCCCACAGCAGAAAAAAAGAAGAAGCCGATATGAAGAACCCAGGAAGACCCCAGAGGAGCACAGGAGTCTTATTTATTCAAAGCTGTCTCCTCTCCCATTGTGACAGAAGCTTCAAATTTAATTTTTGCTTTATTTACCCGCAACTTTTTCCCAGTTTTCCTTCCTTAACGCGCAGACGAGGCTAATCGTGTCGTTCCGTTCTCTCCGAGAGGCGGAAGATTGCCGAGGATCCTAATGATTAAACTCAAAGTTGCAGTACGTCATGGTAAGCCCCTGTAAGTAGCCTCATCCAATTTACAGAAATCCCTCCACACAAGATGAGCCTGGTCGTAAGCCGCTGCCCGGGGCCATAATTGGTTTGAGCTTTCACGTGGTCATAGTCGCCTATATTGAACGTGCTAGTAGCTGTAAAGGCATCGGCTGACGGCTGACGAGGGCCATGAACATGAAAGTGAAGCCAATAATGGTGCAAACCCATTCACAAATAGAATCAAATATATCATTAGTAAATGTAAGCTCGTATCGGCCGATATTATTGGCCAACCGATATATCGGTTGGACTCTTATTATAACTACACAAAAAAAAGGTCGAACTTGATATGGTCACACATAAATTAATATGGACATATAAGATATTTGTAGAAAACATTAAATCATGTGGGAATTAACATTCTCTCGGTAAAAAACGTCCCTTGCTGTCTTGGGATTGTGTCTGGCACAAACATGAATCAGATTCATTTGCTGATCCAAGTCAGGCCGATCTATGGTTTCAGTCTGAAAAATCTAATTATCGACTGATTAACTTGCCATTCAAGACTGTGATTGAGTGCATTTTGAATCTGCTTCATAATATTTGTGTTGATTTAAGAGTGGATGTATTTGTATGCATGGCAGACTAATTAAAAAAACCAAAGGCTTGATATTGTTGAGCGAGGAGACTCTTTATTTTCCTTTTTACAGAGTACAGATTAGATTAAGGTGCATTCAACTTTGATGAAGTGGCATGAACATGAGATGATCAATATGCAGGCTGGAACTGGTATCGCCGGCTGACTGATTTAATTGGTGGTCTCGTGGACATCTCAGGAAATGAGTGCTCTAGAAGTTCAGCTCTAGGGGCCCCAGTTGGTTTTCCTGTCTGCTTCTGGGAGGATACTCCAGTTGGGGGACGGTATTCCTGCCGCGAGCCAGTTGAAGTCGTCCACCTGGCTCCAGTTATTTCTGTCCCGGTCCAGGCCGGACGCTGTAAAGTCCTCATCCAGAGTGGGGTAGGACCAGGAAAACGGGGCGACGCTCACCCTGTGACAGTCCTCGACGATGGCTCGGCTGGTGACGTGCAGGTACACCTGCGTGTCCGTGGTGTTGTGGGTCCGCAGCTGCTGACAGGCGAAGGCCAGCGTGCTGTTTCGGCAACTGTCGACGAACACCGACGTGGACACCGGCCCGCACAGGATCTCGCAGCTGTCGATGTGCTTCAGGTGAAGCGTGCTGGGGGATCCGAACAGGCGGACCTTGCAGTTGGAGAGGTGGGACAGCAGCACGTCTCGCTTCTGGATCTCCTCGGACGTCTTGGTCAGGAACTCGTCGTCCATGTTGGAGAAGAAGCACTGCTCAGAGGCGTCGGCTCCATCCACCTCACCGGAGTCTGCAGGTGGGGCAGCGTCAGGTGGAGCCGCGTCCGACACCGGTGCCGGGACATTGCCCGGCCCTTTGCTGCGAGCTCCAAAGGCGAACTTCTTCTTGGGCAGGGCCTTCTCTCTGATCTCGGCGATGGAGGTCTGCAGGCTCTGGAGAGCCGCCTGGGCTTGTCTCATCTTGTACTGGGTCAGAAACAACATGCTGTCGTTCAGGAACTTCTGGAGCTGCACGGTTCTGGCCGTCGCCTCCTCCAGCCGCTGGGTCACCGCGGCCCGGTCCGCTCCGGAGCAGCTGGACAGCAGCTCCTCGACACACGCCTGCTCCGTCGCGAAGGTGCTGGAGAAGTACTCGCCCTTTTCCTCGGCGACGGACTGGTTCTCTTTCGCCTCCTTCCTCCGCTCGACCTCCTCTATTCTCGCCTGGTGCCGCTTCTGAAGTCGCTCCTGCATTTTGGCAGCACCGCTTTCACCGGACAACCCGTTTTCATGACCGACTTCTGCCGTGGGATCCATGTTGCTGCGCCGGGTGACTGTTATTGCGGAAGTGATGGTGGCGCCCTTTCTTCTTCGTGGGAATATTCGTTGTTGAAAACTATTGTTAAACCTGCACATCGCCACCTACCGTAGGAAAGAGGGTATAGTTATTTGGACAAGGTAAAATAATCACTCAAATAAATGTAAAAATTATGAATCTGTCTATAATCCACAAACAGGATAAAACTATATATATATACGAATATATATATATATATATAACATAAAATATAATATATTTTTCTGAATTTGCTAGACTTAAGTCTATTTTCATTACTTCTACTGAACTACATTTATCTGACTAGTTACTAGTCAGATAAATGTAGTTTAAGATTTTGAACACAAAAAGCTTCTAAAATATGAAGCATTGTTATAGATTTAACTACCCGATAAAATAAGATTTATAAAAAAACAGTAGCCAAAGGGATAATAAGAAACAGGAAATAGGAGCAATACTAAGAAATACAACAATAGCAATAACATATACAATGTTAATAGGATTTAACATAAAAAATATTCATATTGTAAAGACATATTTCTCTTATATTAGTCACTTTGAGATGGTATTGTACCACCAGTTCAAACACATGACTACTTGGTATACTGCAACTCTGTACATTATTTGTTTTTATACATTTTTATATCTACATTTTATATAGTTTTTAAAATTCTATACATGTTGATTCTATTTCGTCATTATCTGTACTCATTCTGTCTTTGGATGGTAATACCTAAATCTCCCCCAATGGGGATCAATTAGGGATCATCCAACTTTATTTAAATTGCAGAGACAGATAAAGTGTTATAAATTTCACCCAATTCATATTAATTAGTGAACTTAAGACTCTATATATAGTAACTAGGTAGCATTTTTTTTATTTACAGTATGGTCATACCTGAGCAACAACAAGGTGTGGCGCACAGATGCCCGCCCTCTACTGTTGGTTATGATTAAGTCTAACAACATCTATCTGCTAACCATAAAGGGCTTGAAGAAAGGTGCTTTTGTGATTGTTGACAATATGAAAAATATACACTTATTAATTACTGTTGTTTGCATAATGTCCCGTCCGGACTCATATGGATGCATGGTGCCGGCGGTGGAGCGGTGATGCGGGTTCGCCTCGCTCTGTGCACTACCCCAACAAACCCGTGCGCTGATGGCGAGGAAACCCCGTTGACAAGGCACTGCTTTTTCATGACGGTGAGTTTCCCTTTGAGTGTATTATAATTTTTGTGATAAAAATTTCAAGGAAAAAACAGCCACACAGCCTCCTTCCTCCCTTCCTTCAGGGAGGGCAGAGGGTTCGAGCGGAGAGAAAAATCCATCCGAGACAAGAACGGGGACGGCGAGAAAAAATATATGAGTGGGAGAGGGAGAGGAGAAGGAGGAGGAGGAGAAGGAGGGGGGAGCGAATTAAAAGTTGCCAAATGGAGATATTGGGTTTCAAGCAGAGTGAGACGGGAGTAAAGGGTTTGCCTCTTCGACTCGTCTTCATCTTATGCTAATCGGGATAAATTTTGAGGCTCGACGCCGCTTCGTCCTTGAGCATTTTCGACGGTTTCCATCCGACCGACCGTCGTCTCCCCCCCCCCCCCCCCCCCCCCCCCGCTCGGAACGGGCGTCCGTCGACGTCGCGGCTAGCTTAACCACAAGCAGGCCCCGGTTGTTCCGTCGTTCAGAATGTCGCGGAGAGCCGCTCGGCCAGAACGCGGGACTGGACACCCCGACCCGGCTTCGGCGCGCGTCGGCTCGGCGCGTCGAGGCGAACGTGGCGGCGCCCGCGTTCGGTTGTCGCCCCTCGGTCCCTCGCGCCGCCAGGCGAGTCGCGTGGAGGACAAATGAGACCCTTCCCCCGCGGACGGAGCGAGCGAGAGCACGTCAGCGGCCAGCGCGAAGGCTGGAACCGACGGGCGTAGTTTGTCGTCTTCTCCATGTGCTGCTTTCAATGCGATTACCGTTGCGTCGCTTCGAGTCTATTTTTGGAAAAACATTCAAACCTCGAGCTGTACATTAGCGGCGGCGCCGCACTGCCCCGGCTGAAGGACCTCTACTCGGACTAGCTTGGTGTCCGTCGACGCTCTCGTGCCAGGGCGCACCGCGGAGACAACCGAGCTTTGAAATTGTACAAAAAACAACAACAACAACAACAAAGCTTTAGGGAGATTTGGCCACTTTTTCTTCCCCCCCGTCAACGTCGATTCAAGCTGGACATGACGCATGAAACCTCGGTGTTTTGAGCCAATCAAAACGCTCGTTTTTCGTCGGTAACGGCTCTTTGTAAGTCGGTTGGAGTCCTCTTTTTTTTGTTCTCCCGCTGCTATCGTCGAATTGTTTAATATCACGACGTTAAAAGTTACACGTTGGAATTGACGGTCGAGCATTCGACGTTTGAACGACTCGTGTCGCAGTGATGAAGCCACTCGGCGACATTTTGGTTCCATCTTCAGTCTAAACAACTCGACCACAGCGTTTCTTTTTTTTTCTTTAAACTTTGGGCTTTTAACAGTCGTGTTTTAATGGACAGCGGATCCGCTCCACCATGACGCACCAAAAAAAAAAATGTACTTTGAGTCTATTCAGCATTGATACTTCTTAGAACATGTTGTTCCCAGTAAGACAACCGTCTCTCGAGCGGATTTTAATTTGCGAATAAAAAGTCGCGAATCAGTCGGTTCATATCAGCTTCTGTTTTGTAGCCCTGTCGTTCTTTTGTTCTCTCTCCCCGAATCCAAGATGGAGTCTGAACGTGGCTCGCCTGTTAACGACAGCTCGTTGCAGGGTAACAGCCATTTTGTAGCATTGCCGCTGTATGCTTTTTTCTTCTTTCTTTTTTTTTTTTACCACAGACTCACACAAACACAAAGCCAACAACACTTCCCCCCTCGACTCTGACCAAGTACAAAAACAACCCTGTGATATTCAAACACGGTCTCATTCAGATACTTGCTGTTAGTCACTGCAGTAGTTCTAATTTTCTGATGCAAACACCGTCCCTAACATTGCTAAAATACGACTTTTACATTAAAACAGACTAAAGCATGTTGTTGGATATCCAAAGAGTCAGGACCATTCCTCTGCCGGATCACACTAGTGCTCAATTTGGTCTCCCCCCTTTTTCATTAGCAGCACCAAGATGGCTGCATACTTTAACAAAAATGAAAGAAGCCAACACCTCTCGTCAACGTAGCAGCTCAAAACAAGCCACCGTTCGAGGTCTAAATGGAGCAGGGTGGAGTTTTACACTCAAATGGCCACTTTCAGTCTGACAAGACAACCAATGTGGGACAGCAGAGGAGGATTATGGGTGGGAGTTTGTGTGTCAGAGACGAGTATCTGTAGGAGGGGATGAAGGCCATCCTGCCCTTACGTACACACTGATCGCCCATAGCTGGGAATAACGTATCTGTCCCCCTCTTCTTTGTACACCCGTATTGCACAAACCCATATCTCATCTACCTCACTCTCCCACTTCCTGTATCTGGCACCTATCATTTCGTAACCTTACTAAATCTAGTTTCTCACCCCTGCAGCCCGGCCTGCTACATGAAACAAAGGGTGTTAAATGACTGAATCCATGCTTCCTGCTGGAAATCTGTGAGTGAGATGCTCTCATACATACCAACATAACACTCACACACATGCTCACCTCAGAATAAAGACAAAACACAAGTGATCAACTGAGGTTTACTCGATTGATTAATGAAGCTAGTGGTCCATTGGTCCATCTTATACCAATCCCCTCACTTGCTTTGTTCTGTACCTGTGTCCCTCCACAATCTCTCAGGTGTCATGGATGATGAGGAGGATCGCCATCTTCTGGATATTTTAGGGTAAAAAAATCCCTTTCAAAAACTGGCATTTAAGTAAAAACTACCAATGAATGCATAAGTAAATATTTTTGAAGCCACAATTGTCTACAAGCTTATTTTTCCCCTCTTTTTTTGAATTAGACAAGTCAATGAACAAATATTAGATTCACAAGAGATTCATTATTGAATTATGCACGTGTAAATTAGATTCTGTATGTTATATTTGAACCGTTTTAGGTTTATTAAAAGTCTCCCTTCTGCCCTTTTCAGAGATGTGGATGCATTGAATGACTATCTCCATGGCAGCAACAGCAAGTCTGTGAGTGCCTCCTAAAGAACGCATTCAAAGTCGTTCCCTTACAAAGTTTGTCTGAATGGATGCCTCTGTTTTAATGCATAGGATCGGGCCACCCAGTCCAGCCGTTCTCTGCTTGATTCTGTCTGTTTTCTTTTCGCAGATTGGGGAGGATGATGTGACAAATGCAGCTTATGGGTCAGATGGATCCTTCTTTGCCGGTGATACAGTGAGTGTACCTCCGACCAAAACAGGAGAGTTTTAATTTAGGATTCGAAATCAGTCAGAGCATTTTCTCAGGCTAGCTATATTTGAGTGCCAATGTCATTGTAATGATTCACTTTTAACAGTTTGAAAAGCTTTATAGTCCCTGGCATGCAGGCTAAGAGGCCCTTCAAATGCAAACAGTTTCCCACCTTCCTCTCATTCTTTTCTAAATGCCTCCTCTAGCCTGGCTCCAACACTGGCCTCAAAGATGGCTCTTCTTCAATGGGGGAATTCGGCGATGATTCAGCCGAGGCAGGCCTCCAGCTCTCCAGCAGCCTTTCATTTATCGAGGATGAATTGGCGACCGGGAACTCCCCCGGCGGGGTGGACCTCGGGGGAGAGGACCAGCCCTTTGACATCCTCCAGAAGTCTCTCATGGAGGCTGACATCACTGAGCAGACACTGGCCCAGGAGGCCTTGCTGGACTCCCAGCCCGCTCCCACGCTGGTGCAGGCTCCAGTCCCCTTCCCCTCCCAGCTGGTCTCTGGGGGTTATGGAGGGGGAGTGGGTGTGGTTACCACGGCGACAGCCGGGTTCCCCACCGGCCAGTTCCTGCAAGGGGTGTCCCAGCTGCCCAACGGCTCCGCCCAGCACATCCAGGTGTTGGGCTCCTTTGGGGCAGGTGGGGGGGTGATGACCCTGAGCGGCTTGGAGAGAACTCCTCAGCTCGTGTTGAGGCCGGGGGCTCCCGTAGCTGCAGCAGGGGCCACAACAGGGGGGCAGGTGTTTGCCCCTACGCAAGGGCAGGTAGGCCAAGTGGGCTTACCTTTCAAAAACATCCCCCTTCAAAACATCATCATCCAGCGGGGCCCGGGAGGGACCCAGACTCTTGTCAGGCCTATCCAACCTAAGCCCCTCCAAGCTGGGGCACAGACTGTCTACAGCCTTGGTCTTCAGCCCACTTCCACCATGGCTAATGCTAATGCTGCTACTGCTGGGGGGCAATACACAGCCAATGGCTCCATTGTAGTGCAGCCAACCCTGGAGCAGCAGCAAGCGCAGGCACAGATGAACATACAACATGGACAATTCTTGCTCCACAATGGCCCCACTGACCCCAACTCAAACACCCTGATCACCGGTCAGAACGCGGTGCAGATTGTTGCAGGGCAGAGCTTCACTGCACCGCAAAGGGGTCAGCTCATTTTGAATCAGGGACTAGTTAGCGGGAGTCAGGGTGGAGGGGGTGTGACACAAACATGGACAGGGGTTTCTTGTTCAACATCCGCACCTGTGCAGACGTCGTGTGCCCCTGGGCGGCTCACCCTGGTGGGCCCAGGGGCGACGGGGGTCGTCGGTCAAGGCCAAGTGTCGGCAAGCCCCGTGCAGCGCCTTCTAGTCACGCAAACGCAGAACTGCACTTCCCTGTCCCCGTTATCCGGTTCAGCGACACAGGAACAAGACTACAGACAGGTAGGATGAAAAAAGTCCCCGGTGCTATTTTGTTCATTTCGTTAAGTCTTCCTTCTGACTAACTTTGACTTTCAACCTAATTTTTTCCAGAATTCTTCATCACCCGCCCTCCAACAGGCACAGTCCAGCAACATTCATGGTAACAAAAATGGTTTTCGTCATATGTGTTGTGTGTTAGATTTGTTGTCTGCTGCACTTTGACCTAATTAGGTCGCTCTGCTGTTTTTGTGATCTTTCTTAGCCATGAGAACCATGACGCAAGACTCCACGCTAAACTCTCAGGTACATTGATTGATTATTTGCTTTGCACTGATGTCTGTGTACATGTTAGGACTGCCCTGGACCGAAGGTTTCCCTAGAAGACAAGTAATCATTAGTTCAAGCCTTTAGTCGTCTTTAGTTGTCACACGTTTATTTTCAAGTATATATGTATTTTTTGTGGGTGCATCAGAAAATGGTCGGAGTTTCAGGGCTGAGAGACGATGTTGTAAGTGACATTGTTAACACTGTGCTGCATTACAGAGAAATATAAAGCCGTCACAGGTTTACAAGCACTAAGCAATCTGTTAGAGAGGAGACATTTCATGCATTTCAAAACGTCACACAGCGTATGAACTTACGCCTACACTATATATGGAGAATTGCACATTGTGCACAAACATGCAGTAAGCGAGATCACTTAGATCATCCCCAGTCCTAGGGTTGGGCCGTTATGTGGTATACCCTCCTCGATTATTGTATATCGAACTATTGTATTGAAGAAAATTATACTACAGAAGTTATTGTTATCGTTTGATCCCCAGATCTTTACCCCACAAGCCCCCCACCAACATTTGGAGAAGTCTAATAGCAAATATTTATCTAGGCTATGTAATGTTTGAGTGAGAGACCAAGCTAAGTTTAACATGTGTTAAAAGATAAGCCATGTTTGAGATGATAGGGAGATGTTTGCTTGGGGTCGTCCTTGCTACCCCCCCCCAAAAAACAAACAAACTCTGGTATGTTTGACATTAGAATGAGATAATGGAACAATATTGGTGGTGTTATGACAGCTTTGATCTGTATGTGTTGTCTAGGTCAGTGCACAGAAGAGGCCTGCCCTCCAGCCACTTACAAGAGAAGGAATGTGAGTAAAATTTTGGGCCTTTTTTTTTGATTTCTTCATTTTTCGTTGTTCAAGTGTTGACGTGTGAGTATAGTTTTGCCATTCAGCCATTAAAGCAGCTGTTTTTTTCTTTTATCCTTTTATTTCAATAGGATTTTACAACGGTTGGGAAATGATCACGCCGGAGTTCAGACCCCAGATCGACGTCATTTCACCTCTGTCAGCGACGCACTGCAAAGACTCCTCCCGTACCACGTGTTCCACGGGGCTCCGCCCGGCCAGGACGAGTTCTCACAGGGTACAGCCTCGATTTCGCTAAATCTGCAAGGACGACTAGAAAAACTGGCATGTTTTATGTTGTTCATCTGTGAAAGTAAACCTGTGCGTCTTCTTGTTTACAGTGGATGAAGAATTTGAGGTTGTTGCGACTCAGGTGCTGAAGAGGACGCAGGCCATGGTTAACAAATACAGACGACTGCTCTTGGTGGAAGCGGAGGTAGGCGCGACATGAGCAAGCGACCGCATATGCCATGTGTATTTCACCTTATTGCAAACACATAGGGCGTCATAACAAGGTTGCCTCTCCCTCCGCTGCAGCGTTCAAGCCCCTCATCAGAAATGGTGATGATTGACAGGACCTTCAACCAAGAGGAACGCAGTAACCTGACGCAAGACAAACGCATGGTGCTAGTGGATCCAGGTAAGACAAAAAAAAGGAAGAGGAAAGGAATTTGGAGAAATAATTCTTTCACAGGAACTTAAAAAAATGTTTTTCTCTGTTTTACAGACAGCTTCTTGGAAGACTTCTGCTGTGGCATGAAATCCAAACTTTTCCAGGACCCGGTCCCTCCCCAGTCCAGCTGTAGCCGGAATCAGTCGGACAGAGGCTCCGCGGAGCCGTCCCCGCACAGGACAGACTCCCAGTCCGGGTTTGGAGATCCGGGAGGGGGGGGTGGGGCCGTGGGACCGGGTGCGCCCGACAAGCTCCACCCTCCACACTTAGAAAAGAAGAGCGTCCTCGAACTGAAGAGATCCCAGCAACGCTGCGGGCCCAGCGGCGACGGCAGCAACAACAACAACAACAGCCTCGCCGCTGCCGACGGTTGTCCCCAAGGTAACCCCTCACCTTTTGCAGCAAAGTCTGGGGGACAGACACACTACCAGGGCTCACACCAAGTGACCCCCCAGCCCCAGTACCCCCCTGAGCTCTCGTCACCGCCTCACCCTGACACAGACTCGGCTCTAGAGGCGGCGGTCAACAGCATCTTGGAATGTTAAGACTGATGCTTCATATCATCCCCAGTGTATGGTTTTTACTTTTTTATTTTCATGTTTTGTTTTTGGACAAACTCTCCTGTTGTAATATTTGTTTTTTTACACCCCCCAACAAAATCCCCGTGTGAAGAGAGGTGAGCTCGTCTTTCAGGCCTGTGGTCTCTGTGATACAGATCATGTAGCATGTTATTAATTTGTTTTTGTATTTCTGTTTGTTTTGTTTTGTTTTGAAGCATGATGCAGGTGAACACAGGCACTTAGAGAAAATACCTATAAAGACCCGGGAATGTGTGCAATGCAATGAACTAACAGACGGAAAAAATAATGATCTCGTTGTGTTAATTTTAACATTATTTTTTACAGTTGCTTGAATATAAGAGTGCTCCTCTCTTCACACACACACACACGCACAGCCATTAATATTTTGTGCCAGCTGTTTACCCGCGATACTTGTGCTAACAAAAAACAGGATGTGGGGGATGTGACGACAGTGCCTAACTCTAGGTTTTTCGTTTTGAAGTGTTTACATGAAGAAGCCGTAATCCACTCATGTCCTTCCTTGCATTACAGAAACACACACACACACACACACACACACACACACACACACACACACACACACACACACACACACATGCTCTAGTAGATTCCGAGGTGTAGATTTCCTGTGAGGTATAAGATCAGTAGAGACACGTTCACATAGACAAATTGCACTAATGCTTTTTTCTTTCAGGAACTTCTAAGAGCGCGAGGCTCCCGTCGTTAAGCCGCCGCGCGCTATAGGCTAAAGAGAATGTGAACATTTTGTTACCAGAACCAAAACTGATTTGCCTGCTCTCAGCTGCCTGCAACAAGGACGACCTCTTCACTCCCACTAGAAACCAGTCGTAGTGTTACTGTCCTCAGCGATGCTTCTTTTTTCTTTTCTTCTTTTGTACCTTAAAGGTATGCGAGCCCCCTCCTCCCCGACACAGACACAAGACAAATCTCCATTTAGACCACTTTCACCGTGTATTTGTGTCAGGGGAAATATATATATATATACGTCCTCAGATTGAGGAAGATATGTTACATTATGTGTATCTTTTTTCTTAATTTCAATTTTTTTATTTCCTCAGACATTGTAAAGAAAAGACTGAATTTGTTTGATGCGTGTCCCCCCGGCTTTGTGAACATTATGATGATACCGTCATTTATTTTTAGATGACTTTGAAGGGTCATTGATTGTATGTATGTTCGTCTGCCTTCTGCATATGATTATGTTTTGATCATGTCTTGTCTTATCTATGCTTTAAGACCTTGACGTCTATATCAGGGTGTGCGTGCGTGCGTGTTCGTCTGCACTCGCTCACACTGACTGGTCCATGACTGTTTGATTGCCGTGCTCCTGACTTTAATCCCAAGTGGTCGCTCACACCCTCTGTCTTTTTTTTTTTTTTCTCACATTATCTGTTCTCCCCTCTCAGCAGCGCAACCAAATATCAACAAGAGAGAGTGTGTGTGGGCGTATCCAGAATCATCCTCAGACCTTTACTCCATTGTCCAGGTGTTTGTTCTGCCCCTGAACAGCGACTTGGTTCCACTGGCGTTTTAATTTTTAAAAATATTTTTTGAGTTTTCAATTTGTTTTTTAGAGCCAAAACAATACTTACTATTTCGTTTATGATCAAGCATTCATCTTAAACATCGGCATAATGAGTAACATTTGTGTAAACAGCTACAGAAATATGAATTATGGTGTGTTTTTTCCCCCTCCTCCCTGGGAAACCCAACACAGGACCAAAGCTTAGGTTAAACGTGTTCCATGCTCCTGGGGTTGATTCTGAATGGCACCGCCTTTCTCGTACAACGTGTCTGTGAAAATTGCCAGTTAAGCTACAGGAGCAGAATGAAGGCCTTTTATTCGGGGTGATGAAGAAGTCACTTGTCGTCGTCTTTTTTCTTTTTGTGAGTGCCAGTGGCCGTTGCGGCAGTTGCTGCAAGATTGTGTGCCTCAGTAGCACTTGGTTTTTAGACGTATAGGGACGTGTCCAGCGTTGGTAAAACGTCATCTGGATGCATATCAAGTGTCCAAGGGTCCGGTAGGAACATCACTTTGCTTGTTCTCAACCTATTTTTCAGCGCAGAGATTTGTTTTTTCTGCCTCCCATTTTTCACTGTTGTTATTTTTGTCTCACTTGATTTGTATAGTTTGTTGTTTTTGTACAAAAATGAAAAGTGAAACACAAAATATTTATAATTTTGTATGGAGAAAAGAAAGAATGTAAAAAAAAATAATAATAGAAAGAAAACACATGAGAAAATGGAAATAATTTTTTATTGTGTTTGCCAAGAAGCAGCTTCAGAAAAACAAACAAACCAACTTGTTATATAAAAAAAAAATACTGTCGTTTCTTCATTTGTAGCTAATGTGTGTTCACTACAGCGGCAAGGAGAGTCAACAATAAATTCATTTTGAATACAATAAGAAAACTGGTCTGGTCCGGCTGATGAACCTCCTTCAGTGTCCCTCCATTACTATTCTGTGAGTGTTCACACACACACACGCACACGCAGATTTAACATGCAAAATAACATCATGTGACAGGGGGGGGGGCTTTTCCAGAGAAAACCATGATTTGCTACCCTCCACTACACAGATGGTTTCTTCTCACAGATGCTGATATGAGGGTGTTTCAGATTTCATGTTTCATGTTTCTCCACATCTGGGCTTCTTAGACAAAAGATTTTGATCAAGTTTAAAAAAACAATAACTGTTTGTTAACCTTTAATCCTCTCGTGAAGCCTGGCACCAATGCCTCTCTGCACAAAGGAGCAAAGAAAACTGCATAGAAAACATTTGATCGGCCAAACTGCTTATGGTTGGTCAACGCGACCCAACAGTGACCCCTAGTGGAGCTGCAGGGACACAGCAGGACTGTAAAAATATGACGAGATCCCTTCTCAACGTGAAATAAAACTATTTTCAATTCTTACACTGAAATCTAAATTGGTTTTGCTCACAAAGATAAATAAATTATTCCAATTAAAACTATTTCCTGTGGATGTTTCCCTCAACAGTCTAAAATAAGACATATTGAAAACTAAATAATATAAATAAATGAATCTGAAATGAAAATCAGTCATGCCTGAAACTTCATAAACTTCAGTGGTTTCAGACGCCCCCCTTTTCAGTTGCCAGTCAAGTGAGAATGAAACTACAAGTATCAGTATTACAACTCATCCAGTCTTTTTCGGAAATTTCCTGCGTCACACAAAAAAAAGTTACACGAAGAGGTTTAACAACTTCCCATATTCGTCAGTGAAATGTAAAGCTGCAGCCAGCGCTCTGTCAAGACTGGAACAGTGGGGGAAATGGCGACTTCCTACCAGCACCTCCACATCTGACGAGTTCAGAGATTGTGCCCTTTTTTTTTGGTTTGTTTAATTCATAGTTCAAGTTTTTAAAAAAACGGAACCCTCCTCCCGCCACAGCTGTTTGTCTCCACATCTTCCCTCCAGCTCAGTGGTACTTCCTCCAGCGATCACACTCTGGGTAAAGAAACGAAACAGCAACATGACCAGTCATCTCCAAACCTGTCCACGTTCACAAAGCAACACAGAGTCATTCACTCGCTTACTTATATGAGGGTAACTCCAGACGTAGCTGAGCACACAGTATCCAGCTAACAGCATGCCCACTCCGCCCACACCGCCCTTCTTCACGTCAATGTATCTCCTGTAGTACCACTGCCAGCCTGAGGGAAGCACGGAATCACAACGACACTGATTAAAAATGGAATAATTGGGACATTTTTGTGAAATCATCGTTGTAGCCGGAGCATAAAGACTGGGAACCGGTGATGAAATCGACCTGCCGGCATCTTGAATAGCCCAGTAATCAACATTTTTTCATTCGTTTCTCAGGTTTTGATAATTGTTTTTATGGTTTTATAGAGAGTCAGACTATTTCTTGGCAAGGAGCGCCAACTTTGTTGAGTCTTATCATCACCAAGTCGACTCCCTGCTGGGAAATTATCCCCTGAAAAACCCCCAAAAGTCCATTTTGAACCTTTTTCTTTGTATGGTTGAGCTTCAAAGACGCTAGCTGGAGGAGGTTGTTTGGAAAGAGACAGGTTCATCCTGAATATTTCTGGTATTTTATTTTCATGTGCCTTGGGTTTTTACAAGACACCATAAGTACAGTTGCAGAGTTCAAACATTTCTGTTGTATGTTACAGCTCGACCTTCAACTAAATAGTCTGCCCTCTGTCCCAAGTTTGACAAGTATAAAGTTCCTGAAGCCTCAGCCTCACACAAACAATGAGACCCACAGCGGCATTGTGGGAGTATTGCACACATACATTGTGTTAGTGTGAGATAATGTTCACCTCTCTGCACCGTTTCCACCACATCTCTGGGACGACGGGGGGCTCTGCAGGCCAGCCACTCGGGCAACTCCCTCAGTCTCACCTGCGCGAGGCTCCGACGCGTCACAGCGTCTGCGGTTCACGACACCCCACAAAGAGTCAGTGACGGACACATACACACTCCAAACACATGAGCTTTCCTTTCCCGGGGGCTGGGGATCGAACAGTTGTGATTAAATATAACGTAAGACAAGGAAAATAAGCAAATTCACAAATTTGAGGAGCTGGAAAATCGGTCGGCTGTTCCCCCAAGATTGTTCCTGATTTATTGTCAGAAATAACGCAGCCATCTGTCAAATACTGACCTTCCATGCGATTGTGAGCAGAGTTCTGTTTCCTGTCCTCCAGTTTCCACCCATCGGCGGCTCTCGGCGGCAGAGTTTGTGGCGCAAGAGGGAAAACGTGAGGTCTGGAAAAGTGGACGGGTGTCGGCGACAGCGAGAGGAGTTCAGCCGCGTGACGGCCCGCCTTCAGCGCCCCGTTCACGCCGACCGCACAAAGAGGAGGAGGAGGCGTGGCGGGGCTCCCCTGAGACGATGAGTTGCCGGAGAGGAGCGGGGCGACGGCGGCTAAGAGTTTGGGCTGAGAGGAACCGTCGCGTTGCGGAGGGATTGAGGACGCCTGTTCAGACGTTGAGCTTTTTTTCGTGACTGACTGTAGCTGAGGACGCAGCGGGCTGGTGACGAGCGGCTGGTCCGACGCAGCTTCAGTCGGTACCGAGCAGCCCACAACATCTGTTAGATTCTCTGCTGGACCTGTTGCTGGACTGAGACCAGGACCGAGGCTGGTTTTGCTGCTCAGTTCGTCTGCAGTTTCCGCCTGGCTCAGGATTCTCGCCCTTCCGGACTGACTGGTGGTTTTGGCTCGGCCCAACGTGGCTCTAGCATCCCGGATGGTGAACCCGGCCTGGTGACCCCCTCCGGATTTTAAGAGCATCTTATTCTCGGATGACTCCTCAATTTCCTCCGTGATGTCCGCCCAGAAGTCGTCGGCGTCAGTATCTCTGGCTGCGGGGGGAGATTGCGGAGCCCTCTTCGTCTTTGACGCCTTCTTTTTAGGGGCATCCAGGGGTTTGGTGTTTGAGGACAGAGCGGCAAAACCGGCGCTGTCTGGAATAATGCTGCCCTTGGTCGGTGCTGTGGTCTTGGACCTCGGAGGAGTTGAACCTGAGGGCGGCTCCTCTGAGGCAGATCTGGTTCCTTCCAGGGATCCCAGAGCAACTTGGTCGGGCTTTGCGGCCTCTATCAGAGCGCGGAGGCTCTTCTTTTTTGGCTTAGTGGAGACGGCGGGAGACGGAGATGGCGGCAGGGAGGAGATGGAGGACTGCGTGCCGGCCACCTTGATTTGTTCGGACAACTTCTGTTTCTTCTTCTTAGTTGACGGTGGAAGTTCAGCTGACTGCGGTGGTGCGGACGATGCAGACGCAGACACGACTGAGCTTTTCTTTGGCTTTGGACTTGCCACAATTGACTGTTTAGACGTTTCCCCCTTTCCTGCAAGCAGCTGAGAAGACGATGACGTCGTCTGATTCGTTTTGATGCCGTCTTCGGTGGGAGGCGCTTGGGAAGTCGGCGCCGCCTTGCAATGCGGCAGGTGACTCTTCAACCTTTTGTATGTCTTCCCACAGAACGGACACACCTCTGTGGGCACAAACAAAACAAAGAGCAGTAAAAAGTTAATTCATTTTTTACAAAAGTTAAAAATTTGGGAAAAAAAGCCCATTATATTTGATAATGGAGCTGTCACGACTAATCGATAGAAAGAAGATTTATAATCAAATAGTACGATGACGAAAATAGTTGATTCCAGCTACTCAAATGTGTAACTTTTCTTTGTTGTATATGTGAGTCGACCAAATATATAACAATAACAATAATTGTTAGTTATGATTCAAACTAAGCTGCAACTAACGATTATTTTCAAAATCGTTGAATCTGTCGATTAATTGATTAGTTGTTTGGTCATAAAATGTCATAAAATTGTAAAAAAATGTTGATCATGTTTCCCAAAACCCCAAGATGATGTTTTGTTTTCTCTACACACACCAAAGATATTTATTTTTCTGTCGTAGAGGAGCAAAGAAACCAGAAAATATTCATATTTAAGAAGCTGAAATAAGGAAAAAACTACTTGAACCGATTCATCCATTATCAAAATAGTTGGCGATTCATTTAGTAGTCGATAACTAATCGATTAATCGATTAACTGTTGCAGCTCATATTTGACAGAGAAAGGCATCAAAACTAGAGCTAAAACAATTAATCAATATGAAAATTATCCACAAATGCATCACTTCACTCATTTTTCAAACAGAAGTTGTGGATTCCAAACCTCTCAAATGAGATGATTTGATGCTTTTCTTTAGTCAAGTATCATTGCAAACTAAACATGCAAGTGTGTTGAGACTTTTGAACAACACACAGAAACGTCCTGTCCGGCTCTGCAAAGATGAAATGCACATTCAACACACAGAGTAGTTGTTGGTTAATTGATCGATTAATCGGCTTCTGCTGTCACGTGACATATACGTATTTTGTCATTTGCACTCACCGGAGCTCATTTTGAAGGCGCGTGTCAAACAGCCAATCAGGGAGAAGCATGTTCCGAGAACTCTGAGCAGGAAAAACCCAAATAATAATAACGGCGACGATAATAATGATGACGTGAAGTTTCACAAAGTCACTTGTCGTGTTGCGCCTGTTGCTGCGTCGTGTCGAGGTTAAAGAAGTGAACTGTTGCCGTGAGGAGGGAAAGACCCCATGTGGGGTAGCGAGTCAGGAGCCTGAGTGAAACTGAACAAACTCAAATAAATTATGTTTGACAACGTACTTTGCGATGAAGGCGATTAATTATGACGGGGTGACTTTAATACATTGACAAAGTTAATTAAAGTCTCGTGCGAACAACACGGTTGATCTGCCGAGTTGCTCTGGCGTGTTGATGATTCACTCCCGTCTACTTCCGTTTTCGCGTAAACCCCCCCGGAAATGCCGGTGATTATTTTTTGATGAATTCGTCAAATTTCCCACTGAAACCTTTTATATGTATGTCAGAGAGATATTCAACGTGTTCAGAGGTGTGGTTACGAAAGTTATCTGGAAGAATAACTCATTTAACTTATCCAAAAAAAGATGGAATGGTGTCTTTGTATGCCTCCTGTTGGTATTTTGACAGTTCCCAGCACAAGGTCATTATGCTGGATGTTGCTGCAGCTTTCAGCCACATGTCATGGCCTTCCTCAGTTCATCAGCTTTCATCCAGTTTTTGATTCATTTGTCAAACTTCTGAACCACGTGCGACTTGCCATCTTATTTTCCCCCATCAGGAATTTTCTGCAAAAAGGAAAACTTGGAAAAGGAATATATTTGTATGTACCTTGGAACAAGAAGAAAGATTTGTGCTTTAGTCGAAAATACAGATTTCAGAGGGAATGTGGTTCAAAACACACATTTAAAAAACAGGCATCTCATGCATTTCCATTTTAAAATACCATTATTTAGATTTATTTAATCCTGTATCCCACTTTTCAACACTGCAAATTTACCCCAAGACTGTTGAAATCCACACTTTTGGGCAAATGTCATTTAAAATAAATCAAAAACATATATATACACACACATGTAAAATAAACAAAGAGAGGCAGACTTCATTAGAAAAGTGTATTTATTGAGAGGGTTAGAGTGGTATGAGACTTGACACAGGAATGAATTTCAAAAAAAGGCGATGTAAAAGTTAACATAAAAATACATCTACATGAAAAAGTCATCTTCATTGGAAAAGCAGTGATTCGAAACACGTTAAGAATGAGGGGGGGATGCCAAATTTCTACAACCATTTACATATGGAGATAAACCTGAATATTATTTACATGGCAACAGATTACAGTATGTACATGGCCAGGAAGCTAAGTGAAGCTCACAGGAGCTTTATGTTTTGGAGGAAAAACAAAACAAAAACTACAGTCTGTCGATGTGAACAGAGTCAAAAAGGCATGGGGGGGGGGGGTTTGATTTGGCAGGGAAACAGATTTTAACAGAGACTGGAAGTTGTCCTCTAACAAAGATTGGCCCCCGACAGAATACAGCCGCTGACAAAAGTATTCAGCTCCAGTCGCCTTTTTTATGTGTCTGTGTTTTTCTCTCCCCCCTTGACAGTTTCAAATGTATTTTTAAAGGGAAGTCCCAAACGGCACAAGTTTCTTTTTCAGGGACGCCTTTGAGTCACGACTCAGTGCTAACACAAGAAATTCTCACGACCGGTTTCACATCTCACCACGGCGATATTGGTTACAGTATATTCAGACAGTCGCGAGCAAATCTGTGCATCTATTAACAGACATTCATCATTCAGGCAAACAGTGGGGGTGGGGTGGTGGGGTCTGTCCCTTTAAGTGGCATCCAGTCAGAGATGAAAACAAAAGAGAGACAGAGGATTCTGGGCAGACGATCGCGGGTCAAAAGCCGGGAGGAGACGGTACCAAACACCACCCAGCTGAGTTTCACCGCTCCACCGCCCAGATAGAGATTACATTATTCAGTTAGTTTGCCAACAATGACGTCAGCTTTAATGCCGTTTTTTTTGATTCAACCCTGAGAAAAACAGCGGACTCCATGTTCACTGACTTCACCTGCCTGTTGTTTCAACAACCCCCCCCAAAAAAAAGGAGAAAAAAGGACAACTTGCATCTTTAATTAGTTTAAATGAAGCTTAAGAGTGACTCTTTCAGTGGGCACAAAATGCAGGATTTCAAATGATTTTTACCTATAAGACATCATGTGGAGAGGCGTTGTAGGTTCAGTCTTTTCTGTAGGTCAGTTTTTCCACGGACAAGGTGCCAAGTTCCCACATCAAATCCTTAAACAGTTCTCAACTCCTTTCCGCCCATCGACGAACGAACTGGTCCTTGTCCTGGTGAGTCTTGCTCTGTGCCAGCAAGAAAAACAGAAGAGTGGCGACGGGAGGTTGGAGGAATGAGGGAGAAGGAAAAAAAAAAGGGAAAAAAAAGGAGAATTGTGCAGTCTCCAGATCATCATCATCATCAACCCTCTACGAACTACATAGGCCTAGAAACAATGTTCACAAAGCAGCACTGGAGAGTGCAACTGAAATAATGGGAGTGATTTCAGACAAGATGAATTCAGTGCTTGGACAAAAAAAGACCGGCAAATCAACTCTGGCGCAGAAAATCTTTGTTTCGTTTTTTCAAGAACCGTCTTAACTCGCAATGTTGTACCAACAACAACATACTTATTGTGGTTATTTCCTGTGTTGGTCTTCTTAGCAAGTTGTACGTCTGGTTCAGACACCACAATGCCCGGTTTGTAACAAAAAAAAGAAGAAAAAAAAGAAAACGGTTAGCTGGTTTCCACAGCCAGGCACTGGCACTGTGGAGGCGGAGCTCCGGCGAGAGGAGATGGTCTCAAGACGGAAGCAGCAGAGATGGGATGTCACCCAACATCCAAACTGTCTGCTTGTCTTTTTTTTCTTCTTTTTTTCCCCCTGTTAAAACCTCAGACGTTCTCGCCCTACTGACTCGGTCCCCTACCAAACCCCGAAGAAGGCCAACTCTTCTTGAGAGGAGTGTAAAAACTAATATTAAAAACGGCTGAAGAAGAAACGCTGACATCTACTGGATTCTTCTGAGGCTGGACTCTTCACGAGTCCTCTTCAGGAGCAATGGGGGGTAGGCGTGTCCCCGTTCCGGTTCCTCTACTTTCACAGGTTGACGGGAGTGGGGGGGGGGGGGGTCATTGGAGCATGAGCTTTTTGAGGTTGTCGTGGAGGATGGTGTCCTTGACGTCTCGGAACACCAGTCTGATGTTCTCCGTGTTGATGGCCGTGGTGAAGTGGTGGTACAGGGGCTTCTGGGTGGCGTCGCGCCTCTTGTCGCGGAAGCACTCCACCATGAAGGCCTGCACGTCGGGCAGGCTGTGCTCCGGCCCGGTGTAGTCGGCAAAGTAGTCCTTGAGCGGAACGCTCTTCACCTTCTCCTCCAGCAGATCCGTCTTGTTGAGGAACAGGATGATCGACACGTTGATGAAGACGCGGTTGTTGACGATGGTCTCGAAGATGTTGAGCGACTCGCGCAGCCGGTTGGTCTGCCGGTCCTCCATCAGCACCTACGTAAGACATTGGAGGGATGGAGTACAAATATTACTGTAGTTTTTGTGCTTATGATTAAAGTAATTGTAATTAAAGGAGTAAAAAATAATTCAAATCCTGTATCAGCATCAAGTTTGAGTTGGGTTCTACTTTCTTCATGTGGACATTTCAATTGATCCTTTGTGCAACTTGTTCAAACAAGTTTTAATAATGTAAACATTTCCAAAAATGAGGGTATAATATGCTGATTTCTATTTGAGGCTGCTACATACGCAGCAGCACAGGCCACATCCACACTTCTATGTTCTCGTCTCAAGCGACTACAACGCTGCTCACAATGTTTTAGTTTGAAAACTCTGGGGCTCAGTTGTTAGTACGGACGGGCAAAAACAAAGACGTTTGTAAAACGATGACACCCGCATTCACTTGCTGATTGGTTCTCATCAGTCACAAAGATAAACGCTTGCGTTTTCCACGTCGTCCTCGCTTCAAGGACCGATCCCCTACTTTTCATTATTTTAGTTTATCGTCCGTGGTGTTTTCTGTCAGTGAGCAACAATCTGCTTCCTGTTTACACCATTTTCAGGTGTATTAGTATGGACAGAGATGGGTTTTGTTTTCCATCACCATTGTAAAATGAAAATGTAGTAGTTTGGATGTAGCCACAGAACCAACAACTCCACAGACCAGGAAAGCGCATATAGACACAGTGATCGCGACTTATCAAAAAGTCACCAAACACTATCTGCTTCAAACAAACCGATTAATCCACTGATTATGTCAAGTGTGTCTGTGTGTGTGTGTGTGTGTGTTTGCTTGCGTTAGGGCGGAAACGAGGCGCCCCTGCCCCCCCACCAGCAGCGGGTTCTCACCTGATCGTATTCAGAGGAGGAGACGAGGAAGAGGATGGAGGTGACGCAGTCGAAACACTCGAACCAGCGCCTCCGCTCGGACCGCTGCCCTCCCACGTCCACCATCTTGAAGGGAACGTCCTTGATCTTAAAGTCGTACTCGTGGACGCCTTTGGTGGGTTTGCGGGCCAGCAGGATGTCCGGCTGACTGGGAAGGTAGTTCTAGTGGAGAGGTGGAGAGAAACAATGAATAAATGTCTACATATAAAAATATATATGTCCATAAACTTGTCCATAAGTTATCTAGAGAATATGAAGAAAACTTCATTTAAGTTTTAAAGACAATTTAATATAAGACAATGTGCTTCCAAGATATTTTTCTTAGGAATATAACCACTGTGGCCGTTCATCAGGCGAACTTAAATTGTGTAGACTGTGCAGCATTGAACTAAAACATAAAATGTCAGATTCCGACAATCAGCGCGGGGCAGAAACAACTTACCTGATCGCCGAGCTTATCCAGATTATCCAAGAAATACTTCACAGACTCACCCTGCGACAGGACAGAGGCGGAATTTCTGTTAATTCTACACAAATTATTACAGGCGGTCGTTTTTACTCATAAACAATGCAAATCGATGCAAGCGATACAATACATTTGTTGTTGTGGTGACATGGAGCAACACACGCGCACCCACGCACACGCACGGGGAAAACCTGTTTTTTTCTTTCTTTCAGACCTGAATTTGCTCCGAGGACTTGAAGCAGGATGCAAAGTATTCGGTGTAGCAGCAGACACGTGTGTGTGTGTGAGAAACTGTTCCTTTGATCTAGACAGAAATGTAGCAAGGTGTGTGTGCGTGTGTGTGTGTGTGTGCGTGTGTGTAGGGGATGTCTTTTCGAGGCCATTTTAACTCTGTTCATGCAGAAATAACGCAAGCCCAGACATGAGGCTGCCAGGACTGAGGTGCATTCCTTTATCTGTGTTTTGTGTGTGTGTGTGTGTGTGTGTGTGTGTGTGTGTGTGTGTGTGTGTGTGTGTGTGTGTGTGTGTCCTGTGCTCAAGATGAACCAAAATCCAGCTGCAAAAAAAAGCTAAAGCAACGTGTTTCCCCCGTGACCCACGGTGTCGCCACGCCTTGTCAGGCGACTGCTTTGCATGTATTTTGCATTAATGCGACACTAAAGCGACGCAAGTGTTGTAAAATTAAAAATCTCATCAGTAGCAGTGACTGTTTGGGTTGGATTTCTGCGTGCTGGTGCCATGTACCAGCCATTTTCCCTTACTGTAAAGCTCCTGTACTCACCTATTGATCTCTTAAAAAAAAAAAAACTAACCTGACCTGAAAAACTTGTGAGTGTGTGTGTAAGGCTAAGATTACAAAAGGGAGGAGCAGAGCGTTGTGGTGCTCAGGTTAAGCCTACAGACAGAAGAGTTTCCTTTCTGTGAAGCTGATTTTGATTTCAGTCATAGTTCCGTCTTCACCCGAGTAAAGAAGCTCAAATCTGAGCAGACTGGTGGTTTTTTAAAATCATCACAAAAAAAAAGATCCCAGAGATAGAAAAAGGAGAAGAGAAACAAGGAGAGTCGTCACTCTGAGCTCATTATGCAGCACGACAGCGCCTGCAGTTTATATACGAACGTGTCGTAAACGCCAAACCGAAAACGAGACGTGGCCACTTAACAAGTAATCAGATCTACTGTTTTTTATGACTTGATCATTAACATGTAAAAAAAGAAAAGAAAGAAAAAAAGAAATTAGATGACAAGTGAGAGAAAATGTTTATGGTTGATTTTAAAATGCCCTGAACTCTGAACTTTGCCCGACTGAAAGTGAGATAATCTGTGTGTGTGGGTTCAATGTGTGTGTTTTTAATGAGCGATACGAGCCGGGCCTGAGGGCACGTGTGATCTGTGATGCAAATACACAAAGAGCCGGGTCACAACACAACAGGGCTGCGTCTGCTGGCAGAGAAACAAATCAGTCCTCGGGAACGAGAGAAGGGGAAAACATTTTAAACAGCTCCCAACAGAGCAACTCTGCGTCTTCTGGTTTTGAATGAGTGACAGTTTGTCTTTCTGATATTTTGTAAAAAGCAATGTTACATAACGACGTGATAAATCAAGAGAGAACAGAGTCATTTTCTAATATAGAAACGGACTTCTTTTTGCAACCAGTAGAGTCGCCCTCTGCTGGTGATTCCAGAGAATACAGGCTTCAGGCACTTCGGCATTGGCTTCACTTTCCAGACCCTAGCTAATTGTTGCAGCACTAAACGAATTATCAGCAACACCCCGACGATAGATTCAGAGGTGTTGAAAATGTACATTTCAAATTCACTGATTCCAGCTTCTAATTTTTTTCTGTTTTCTATGATAATAAATGTAATACATCACATGGGGCGTTTAACTTTTCTTTTTTTTTTAAAGTTAGCTGCAGCTCGACATACAGACAGAATGAATATGTGTGTGTGTCCTTGTACTTTGTGTAATTTGAGGTGTGTGACTCTTTAGTGTTTGTGTGCAAATAACACCGAGCGGGAGAGCCGGGGCTCTGTTTGTGAGCATAAAGCTGTTTAACTACAGATCAACATTCCTGCTCTGATCACTCTTATTCCCCCTTATGTCTGCACAACAGGCTCACACCAACAAGCTGAGTGTGTGTGTGTGTGTGTGGGGGGGGCTAACAACAAAACACCATTGACAACAGTTCAGCCTTATGCAACGGACAGAAACTTTTTAATTTTCTGCTTTTGTCTCGTTACCACGTGCAATTGGAGAAGTGGGTCCCCTGCTCCCTCCTCAGCGGGGGGGGGGGGGGGGGGGGGGGGGGGGGGGGGGGGGGGGGGGGGGGGGGGGGGGGGGGGGAGGCTCCTCAACAGCTGGACAACGTATTGCGTTTATGACATGACCTGACGCCTTACATAAAATAAGCAAGTACAAGGCAGCATAATTATTCGACTTTGTGGAAAAATAATACCAGGCTAAAGAAGAGCACAGATGCGCTGTTGTTGTGGAGCAGAGGTCAGTGTGTTAAAAGGTGCATGCTGACGAGCGAGGAGTTGGGGGGGGGGTGTAAACAGGAAGCTGACTCAATCACATGTTGTGGCTGCTCACTATAGAGCGAGGGGGCGCCAGGGACAGAAGAATCAGAGCGATAGATACAGGGAGGATGAATTAAGAGGAGAAGCAGTTTCACTTTCTGTTTTCACAGCTGCTTTGCCGGCCTCTGAACTCGCTAAGCCCAAATTTCGCTAAATCCCAACTTGACACACCAGAAAAGTCTCGACTGATCGAGTTGTGTATGAGAAAAGTTCTCAACAGTGTGAGGTGGAGCCACCATTATGTTTCTGTACTGTTATTTCAATGTGTATGTGCGTGTGTGTGTGTGCATGTCCGTACCAGCTGAAACTCCCTACGGCGATCGTAGGCATTCTGAATGCCCGAGTCCGCCCACAGAGCTGCGATGGCCGACAGGTACCGCAAGAAGATGGACGTCTCCAGCTGCCCGCTGGCCATCTTCGCCGAGCGGGTGTCGAACGCCATGAGGCTGTCGCCGTGCCGCTGGTTGTCCGGGTCGCCCCACGGGATGTGCAGCTTCTCCCGCGCGTCCACCAGCACACGAATACCTGGAGGAAGATCGAAAAGAGGTCACCATTAGAGAGGCAGCATCTTAAAAGCTATCTCTCTCTCTATATATATATTAATATTTTTTCTGGTTTCTTTACTCCTCTATGACAGTAAACTAAATATCTTTGGTGTGTGGATTAAACAAAACATCATCTTGGGGTTTTGGGAAACACGATCGACAGTTTTCACCATTTTATTGACTAAACAACTAATCGAGAAAATAATAGAGAGATTAATCCATAATGAAATATAGTCATTAGTTGCAGCCCTAGGCTTCACACAAACCTGTTTTGACTGACGGACGTGTTGTACTAACAGGATGTAAAAGTAATGATTATTTAAAAAAAAAAGAAGGTTCCACAGTAACAAGATAATCCAACACACTCAATACACAATCTATAAATTGTTGAAACTACTCGTTATTTTCCTTATTGATTGATAATTTTGTCAACAAGGTGTCGGTATAGAGGGAAAGTTGCCCATCACTTGTCACGTCTTGTTGTCGGTCAGTTTAATCCTCATATGCAAGAAGACAGATACTGAATGTTTTTGAAAGTTTCGCCCTAATCAGTCAATTAGGGCTGCAACTAACGATTATTTTCATAATCGATTAATCTGACGATTATTTTCTCGAATTCTCGATTAGTTGTTTGGTCCATAAAACGTCAAAAAGTGGTGAAAAATGTCGACCGTGTTTCCCAAAAGGCCAGGTTTCTTCCACACCAATGATATTTATTTTACTGTCACAGAGGAGCAAAGAAACCAGAAAATATTCACATTCAAGGAGCTGAAATCAGAGAGTTTGGACTACTTTTTTCCTAAAAACTACTTAAAATAGTTGGCGATTAACTTAGTAATCGATTACGAATCGATTTAACTGTCGCAGCTCTACAGTTAATTATCAAGATAGATTATTCATTTTCTGTCAATCAACAAATAATATATTGATTTCCACCTCTTCTTGCACGAGTAACGAATAAAAGGTCCAGATTTTCCCTATGATTTCTATTCTGATGACTGATCTAATAAACATGTGTGTGTGTGTGTGTGTGTGGGGGGGGGGGGGGGTTACAGCAGCACCCCACCTTGCATATGAATACATTTGTGAGACTTGTTATGATTTATTTGACTATTTACACTGAAGTCAGTGGAGAGAAAGTTGGGGATTATAATTTCTATTTTTCACCTGGTAACGTCAGATACCCCACGAAGAGGACAAACAGGAAGGAACTCGTTACAACACAGCGGTGGGTTCACCCTCCATTAGCTTCGTCCCCTCGGTTTTTAGCTGTTGGGCAACAAAAAACTAGCCCAACTCGCTATTTGAACCTGCCGACTTTGTGTTCAGCTACAATGAGATAACTATTAAAATACATATTATCGAATGTGGCCTCTTTGGAAAAAGGAGGGAGGGGGGAGATGTGAGAAGGAACACGGCTCCTCTCTGGGTGTGCCGACAGCCGCTCTGGATGTTTATGTGTGTCCAGCGCCGCGAGCACAGATGTGGAAACTTTGCCCATCCATTTTCGCCGCCTTTCTGGGGCCTTTCGGTCGCAGCGGGGCGGCTATACACCCCCCGCACCGCCGCCACCCGCGTAACCTCTCCCCCCCCCCCCCCCCCCCCTTCCCCCTCCCCGGTGTCTGTCCCGTTAACACCGTACCTTTGATAACGTTGCTGTAGATCGTGCCTCGGAACTCCTCGCGGGCTTGCTGGTCGAAGTCCTGGCCGTGGATGATCCGCATTTGCTTGAGGAAAGTCGACTTGCCGCTCTCGCCCGCGCCGAGCAGCAGGATCTTCACGAGCCGCTTCACGTACGGCTTCTCCCGCGAGAGGCATCGGTCGATCTCCTTGGACTTGCGCAGCTGCTCCACCTCGCCGCTGTTGAGCAGGCAGACGGGCAGGCAAACTTTTAGCACGGACCTGGTCGGCAGGAAATCCGCCATGTTCGCACAAACTTCATCGATGCTAATTTGATGCGCGTTCGCGCGGCGCGGCCACGAGACCAAGGCCCTTCCCTAAACTCAGGAAGTGGCGCCGCCGTCAATCTGATCTGAAGCCACCTCCCGTTTAAAAAAATTTTTTTTAAAATTTTGTTGTTGATGATTTATGTTTTTAGTAACTCACACAAACTTAACATTGTAAAGTTTGCTTCACATGTCTTGACACACAAGTATAAGTACGTGAGAATATTGTCGGTTGAAAGTGTGGATTTCAGATCATTTTCAACTTCTAATAGTCTTAGCGGACACAGTTACACAATTTAAAACTAAAACACTCGTTAACGCAGACACGTTTTACTGTTGTTAAACGCTATTTAGTGTTTTTAATCGGTTAAACGACCGTAAAATGCATTTAAATTTAATATAAATCGGACCACTACAGTGGACTGATGGTGCCACGTCGCCCTCTGCTGGTTAACTTCGGTAACCACGCAACACAGTTTGGCCCTAAGAGAATGCCGCGCTCTGATTGGTTGGTTCGCTTTCATTAGGTACGCTGCTTTAAAAGACCATTGGAAATATGGCAATTTCTAATCGAAGCCGCTTGAAAAAGACCAATAAAACTGGAAATGCAGACAGATAAGCATTTGGTTTTCTTGAATCTTCGGGGGATAGTATACTGAGAAAATCACATGACGGCTGTAAATAATTAATAAAAAAAATATTCATTTAAAAAAATATATATTCGGTACTTTTAAATTTACATATAATGTTATGCCAGGGATTGATCTGGTGCATTGTCAGTCTGCATCACAACCCACCAAGGGATTTTAACCCAATTCGACCAGAACATCCACTTGTTGTATGCGAGAGATGGGAATGTATTATGTTTACAATTTTTTCCGAGCCTCCAAGTAGAAGCAGGTGGCGAAGCACGTGAAGGCAGCATCAATATCGACGATTGCACTTCCCCTCCAGCGTCCATCCGCACAAGACGCAGCGGCTTCGCAGGCGACAGTAGCAGCATCGTATGCGTGCGTGCGTGTGTGTTTTGTGACTGAGGGAAAAAGCCTCATCATGACCATCAGAAACACGCTCCGGGATCATGGGCAGAGGTATCGACCGAGGATCGCTTGTCTCAAGAAGGTAGGTTTATCCTTCTTCCATCAGGGGTGCTGATCACAGCCCCCCTCGGGCTTATAGACTATACCTGCAGACGCACCTATGGATAGTTCACTTATATGAATTCTGTGGCGTGATGCTTGCACAGTAGTGGCCCTTCTTCTGTAACCCCCACAAAACCATTGCATTTTCTCTCACAAACTGCGTTAAGCCTCTAAAAACAGTCTGGTCCTCCTCAGTCTGCATGATGCTTTATGATTTATTAAGATTAGACATTTGAGTAAAACACAAAAAAAAGCTCACAGGAACCACTTGGACCACAGGATTATTTTGAGGAAGTGCAAACAAAACAGATAACAACGTATGCCCTGTTTTTAATGATGCATCCATTGCATGATTAGCAGAGAAATAAAAGCCATCAAAAATGATGATGAGACATAAAATAAAAAAAACATGCAGCACATCCCATGTTAATATTTTGGTTCTTGCGCGCTTGTCCATATCTACCTGTCACACTAAACCGTGTGTTTTGGTTCAACCTTTTCACAAGGATAAGGTCATTTATTTTAATAAGCATTAAGCCTGGATCAGTATCGCTGCTCCCATCTACACCAACCAGCTGCTGGAGAGAAGTTAATCCAGACAGGCACAGTGTATTGGACAACAATGACTCGCTCCTGCAGCAAGCACACATTTCAAATTCACTAAATATTTAACTTTTGGCTATAGAGAAAAAAAAAGTGCAGGGAATATTGAGACAAAAGCCACTGAACACTCATTTAACATTTCCATCCATTTGGGTTACATTTATTTAACATTAATAAACTACTGTGATTTCAAACAAATGGGCCTACGAATGTGAAACTATTTGGATGTATTTATTTTAAATAAATGAATCTGATTATAAAGTATATAAAAAACACACTAGTTTTAGTATTTTTGTAATCCCTAAAATCCAGACCTAACCAACCGTCCAGGGCTTTTCTGTTTGGAGTTCGCATGTTCTCCCCGTGTCAGCGTGGGTTCTCTCCGGGGTTCTCCGACTTCCTCCCACAGTCCAAAGACATGCAGATTGTGGTTAAAGGACGATTGGAGATTCTAAATTGACCATAGGTGTGATAGTGTCTGTATGTTGTCCCTGTGACGGGCTGGCGAAGGATAAAGCGGTATAGATGATGGATGGATGGATGGATGGATGGATGGTAATCCCAAATATTAAGGCCTAGATATTTTTGTGGGTGATGCTTTGTGAGCAAAATATCTATGGGTCAAACTGTCATGCTCTCCAGGGGAATGCTCACCAAAACTAATATCCAGGAGAACTTGTCATGTGATTTGGTCCACGAAAGCCCACTTTGGTCCGGATCAGCCTGAGGCTAATAGCCTCTCCAGGACGACTCCAAAGCACAAAGTTACATCACTTGCAGTCAGCCGCATACACACTCTCTCTCTCTCTCTTACACACACACACACACACACACACACACCCTGAAGTAACAATTTCTTGCTCTGCGCTCCACACCTGAGCTGTGGGATCAGTGGGGATCCGGTGATATGATAACATTAAAAAACAGTTTACAGGGCAGTGACTCACCGCAAAAACCTCCCACACAAGCCAAACAATAGCAAGAAGATCAGGATATGGAACAAACTCCCCTCTCTCTCTCTCTCTCTCTCTCATCTCACCTCTCAACACGTTTTACACGCAGTGCTGCGGTTCACAACTGCAGTGTTGTTTTTGGAGGACAGAGCTGATTAGCCGTGTCGAGAGAATCCGTCACTAAATCACCCAACTTCTGTTTGATAGGAAGTTTAAATTGCAAGCTTTGATAGTGAGCCTTAGCATCCCAGAGTATTTAAGTGAATTAGAGGCAATTAGATGGCATCTAACATCTGCCTTTTTCATCCACAAATCATCATTATGTGCTTCCTCTGATTTTTCCAACCTGTTGTCCAGGCAACCCCAGTGACCCCCCCCCCCCCCACACACACACACATACACACACACACACACACACACACACACACACACACTCCACAATCAGTTGTTGTTGTTGTTGTTATTGTTGTGGTAACCTCTCCTCATCCTGTTCCCACGCAGGCAGAGAAGGTGCTGCTGGAGATGCAGGACCCCAAGACAGGAGTCAAATCACAGCCTCAGAGACTGGTGATCACAACCATACCACACGCCATAACTGGTACACACACACACGCACACGCACACGCACACGCACACACACACACACACACAATATTGATATTCAGCAGCTGGTTGAGTGATTTATTTCCCCCCTGCATAGTCTCACTGGAGGATACCAGAGCTCCGGGCTCAAACTCAAGAGCTACTGATTTTATCTCCATGACAACCCCCGCGGTCTCAGAGTCAGGATAAGTAGGAGGTGAAGAGGAGGATGAGGATGATGATGATAGAGTGGGCAAGAGAGAAAAAAAAGAAAGAAAAAAAGAAGCAGAGACAGAAATAAGAGGGAAACACAGAGAGACGGTGAGGAGGTGGAGGTTGCGGAGGAGGAGAAGAGGAAGAGAGGGAACCTAGACTTCTACGTCATCTGTGAGCTCTGAATCCAGGCGGATGGATGAAAGTCTTTCATTCCTCCTCCTCCTCTCTTCCTCCTTCCGTCTGTCTCCCCACATTAGCGTTAGAGGCTCACAGGACACAGGACACAGTCAGCAGTGGTGTATCAGAGGGGTCTGGCATTTACAGGCACACACTCAACACCCCTTTCCTGTTGTTCGCCGTCAGAGCTGCTTTTGTAATGGGCCACACACACACACACACACACATTTACCTTTGACTTATCATTTGCATCTTTTATCCTCAGGTGAAGACATCCTTTCCTGGTTGGCAGACAGATTTCAAATAGACACACAAGGTGAGAGATATAGAGAATATACTGTATTTATGTATACACACACACACACACACACACACACACACACACACACACACACACACACACACACGCACACACACACACACAAACACAAACACACAGACACATATAAAAACAAATTCCAGTTTTAACAGCTTATCATGATAGGGCTTTTTAAATAAATCTTATTATTTACATTCTTCTTATTTAAAAAAAATATTTCTGTTTATTATAATTTTTCGGTCTGTATATATATTTCTAGTTTTGGTCGGAGCAACTGTAACGAAACCCAATTCCCCCACACGGATCAAACAGAGTATTTTCTTCAGATTGCCCTTTCATGGAAATTATAATTGTCTCTACAGAGGCGAGGAACTTTGGCTCGATGCTCGTGGCGCTAGGATACATCTACCCTCTGCAGGACCACAAACGCTTGGTGATCAAACCGGATGCATCCCTCTATCGCTTCCAGGTAAACACACGCACCACGTGTCACTTCGTGTTCGAATAAGATAAATAAAAATCTTCCTTTTAAAAGTTAAATTTCCAAAAAAGAAACTGCTCTGACTTTCTGGCCTGTTACAGTTGTTTCTCTGCCTTTTTTTTGTCCTTCCCAGACACCGTACTTCTGGCCCACGCAGCAGTGGCCCGTTGAGGATACAGATTATGGTGAGTGTGACTTTTTGATTTTGACTACAGACTCTGTTACCACCACTCAGTTAACTAAACTCCTTTTATCCCTCATCCCTGAAGCGATCTACCTGGCGAAAAGAAACATACGCAAGAAAGGAATCCTGGAGCTGCACGAGCAGGTGAGAGCCAGACGGAGGCGACCCGGGAGAAATTAAGTTTTTCGCTTGTGGGCGCTCACCGACGCGTCATTTCTCTGCTGCCCCTCAGGAGCAGTATAACCGACTGCACAAGTGGATGAATCATAAATGGGATTTCATAGTGATGCAAGCTAAAGAGCAGTACAGGTACGTGGGGACGAAACTCAAAGAAGTCAACTGACTTGAAGATCGCAGAGGAGTTATGAATTCCGTTTGGGTTTTTCAGGGCTGCAAAGGAGAGGAAGAAGCCGGACCGCGTGGTGTTTGACTGCCAGGAGAGAGCGTACTGGGTGGTTCACCGACCTCCGGTGAGAATACACACTCATTGACATAATGCATTCACTAACCATCAGAACTAAAGGCCTAAGCCCAACCCTCACCCTAACCTGAATCTGATACCCAACTCTAACACTAACCCTAAAACCAAGGCTTAACCCTCAAACCGCCCTTTGAAGGGGTGTGACCCGTCAAAGTGTCCTCACTGTGTATGGTCTATTAGGCAAAAGGGTCCCCACAAAGATAGAAGTACAAGTACAGACACACACACAAAGATAGTGATCAGACCTGCACTGCACACACAACATGCACCTTCATGTTAGATGACAGCGGATCGCTATCAGACAGCAAGGTCTGAAAATTTCACTCCACCTCTTTACTTCTTCCCAGGGTGTCTCATTATCTCTACCCATGATGCCTCATTACCGTTACATGTCCAGTTGGCGGAAAAGGGCATGACTGATTAATATTTCACACTGCGCGGGGGGGGGGGAATGTGGCGCCAGGGTTTTTCGGGTCTCGTGCTCATCGCGAGTCTCGGTTTCTCCCAGTGTCGCCCCCCCCCCCCCCCCCCCCCCCCCAAAAAAAAATAGTGGTCGACGTCTTTCCAGACAGCCGGTGGTTTCCCAAATGACCCGGGTTCACTGTGCTGTCAAGTGGATTGTGCTAATTTGATGAAGTGCGAATGTGTCTGGGAATTCGCTCATGTTAAGCAAATATAATTTGAAATGATGAGGGGCCTCAATGCAGGTCGCACTTCATGTCATCACTTTGAGGTGAGGCAATGAATTATCCAGGTCATACTGTGTTAATATATTTGTTTTCAGAACATGAAAATGTCCGGAACATTGGGAAACAGCGCAAAGGTTACTGACGTCCAACTTTCTGCATAATAATCACACAAAGTGTTGAACAAGCTGCAGTATAACTCATCTCCCTCCGCCTTAGGCAACAAACGTATTCATCCCCCCTTCAAAAATAAAACCTCCATCTTCATTGATCTGTCCTTTGATAAACATATTGTGTAATCTTTGTGTGTGTGTGTGTGTGTGTGTGTGTGTGTGTGTGTGTGTGTGTGTGTGTGTGTGTGTGTGTGTGTGTGTGTGTGTGTGTGTGTGTGCAGCCAGGGACAGTAAGCGCCATGGACTATGGACTGGACAGACGAATAGATCCTAATGCAGACGAGGTATGTCCCACCTTGTCGTTGCTTATATGTGATATAACACATAATCGATAATAGCAAAATGTAATATATGTATTTTTTTCCCCCCTCAGGAAAAAACACCAGACTTCTACGGGAGAATTGTGAGTGAGATTTTAAACTGAACTCTTTCTTTGACTTTTCCAACATTTCCCATGTTTGTTTCCTTTAAACCGACACCCGTGTTAACTGACAGCAGTGATCCACAGAGACAGGCCTCTTCATATCACCTCTCTTCTGCCTCCTGCAGATGATCTTTACCCAGCAGTCTATCATGAGGCCCAGGGTGAAGTCATCTGTGTCCATTGGAGCGTAAGATATCCCATCGTATATCTTACCACTTCTCCTGTATCCCAAAGTGTGTGTCTTGTGTGTGACCCCCTGCAAACGCACAGAAACTTTTATTACGTCTCTAACCGACTATGCTGCAAATGGAGGACAGTCAAAAGTCGTGCACAGATGAGATCTGAGGGGCAAACGTGTTAGGTCTAGACAGTAATATTGACTGACCAACAGCCCCCATGAACAAGCACTGGGTGACGATGAAAAGGAAAAACAGTTCTATAAGTTAAATTTTTGCCTTTTGGAAATGGTTACAAATCTGCATCTGGATCCAAATCTACATCTAAAGTTATTCTTTCTTCTCACTCTCGTGGTGACGACATCTCAGGAACACCTCCAGAGAATATCCACAAAATTGGCACCGACGTTCACTCGGAGTCAAGAGAGAACTAATTAGATGTTAGTGGTCAAAAGTCAAAGGTCAAGGTCACTGTGACCTGATTTAATACATTTTGACCTTAATGTGATATCTCACGGCTGCTGTCAGGGAATTTCTTCAAAGGGGAACTGATTCCATTACTTTTAATAAAAACCCAGAGTTAAGTTTTCATCAATGCTTCTAATGAAAAACATGATTTTTTTAATTATTTCCCCCCTGTTTTTGCAGATTGGTGAAATACTGCGCCACCTATAACGGCCACGACCCTTTCCTCTCCAAGTGTCTTCCCAGCAACCCCTGGATCACTGATGACATCACATACTGGAACTTGAACATGCCCAAGTGCGTCGACTGAGGACGATGCATATTTTCTATCATATTCATTGAGGTTCCGCTGAATTTGAAATGACTTAAATTGAGTGATTTTCTTCCTCCGTGGTTATTTCTGTGTGCGTCAGTGTGGAGATACCGACGAAGATGCGCGTGGAGAGGTGGACGTTCAGCTTCGGAGAGCTGCTCTCAGACCCTCGAGGACGAGACGATTTCAGACTCTTCCTGAAGAAAGAATTCAGCGGTACGAGGGTCGATGGCAGAAATGTTATTGATGCGAACTTGTTGCACTGAAGATTTAATTTTTGATCCTGCAGAGTTAATATTTCAGCCAATAGATGGAGCCGAGAATAGCATCTTAACCGTGTTCCCTTTTCCGTTATTTCCTTTTCTACCGTTTTAGGTGAGAACTTGGCATTCTGGGAAGGTTGCGAGGATCTGAAGTGGGGCACAGCTGCGACGATGAGAGAGAAAGCAGAGCAGATCTACAAGTAATGTCTTCATTTCTAGCTTGTGTATAATATATGGATCTTCTCTAATGAATGCCCTAACCAACCTAAACCTAAAGGTTGAATATCCATCTGATAGCGATAAGTCGATTAATTGATTGGTCTAATCTGCAGCTATTTCAATAATCGATTGATCAATGATTGTTTCAGTGAATTTTCAAGCCCCAAATTTTGTGGTCACAGTTTCTCTGATGAGAGGATTCACTCCTTTTCTTTCTTCTTTATCATTATAAACTGAATGTCTTTGTATTTCTAATTGTTTCTAAAAGACTTTTTTTTTTCCACCCACAATTGTTTGACAATTCATTTTCCTCAACAAAAATTTGTGCCATTTTGTTTTGTGTTTCTACAAATCTTGTGATCTCAGGAGCTTCCTTGCACGCGGCGCACCTCGGTGGATCAACATCGACGGAAAGACGATGGAAATCACCGTTAACGGCCTGAAGCACCCACACAGATATGTCCTGGACGCAGCGCAGACGCACATCTACATGCTCATGAAGAAGGTCAGTAAACACACCACCAGGCGGGTTCAACCACGAAATAATTCCCCACCGACTTGTACTCACCATCACTCCAAACCACTGTGTCACGATGGGGTTCGTGCCCATTTTGCAGGACTCATTCGGGCGATACTTGAAGTCTCCGGTCTTCAAGGACACGTTGAAGAAGGCCGTCTGTCCCGAGGAGCACAAGTACTCGTAAGAGGCGTTTTAATCAACAACTTTTACAGATGATGTCAAACTCGTGTCCACTGTTTAATTTGGGAAAACTCAAGTCAAGTGCACAGTGAGAAATGGTGCATGAAACGAGGAAAGAAAGTATTTTCATATTCACATGGGACGACAAAAGAGTGACAGTGGTCGGAAAAGCCAGAATCAGCTTTTCCTTCCATCAGCTCTTTGCTGGTCCATCTTATTCTCCTTCTCTTCTCTCTCTCATCGTTCCCGCCATCATCTCTCTCTTCCATACACTTTCATCTCCGCCCTGCAGTGACGCCCAGTTGGAGCAGAATGCGAAGAACAGGCGGCCCAGTCTCAGCCCCATCGTCCTCCGGCAGCAGGAGAAGGAGCACAGGGCCAAGATGGCGGCCAATGCCCCCGTTGACATCACACAGGTCATGAGCAAACTCAGCAAGACGGGGAAGGAGGTGTCCCCTTGTCGCCGTCCTCCTCCTCCTGCTAAGACCTAAACTGTTTATTTTCTTAATGATAATATCGGCATTTTAATGCCATTTAGTTCCAGTTTAAAGCTGCTGTAATGAATATTTTTATGAAAACAAACAGATTAAAAAGTTTTACGTGAGAGTAATGATCAACCAAGACTTTGAGCTTCTTTCAGCTCGTTGTTTTGGTTTTCCAGCCCACAGCCTTGCTGCTTACGTCCCCGCTCCCATAGTTTTTTCTCCGGTTGCAGCAGGCAGCGGCTTTCTGTGAAAAAATAAAAAATAAAAACTCAAAAAACCAAATGACCAAAGAAGTGTCACGCTGCTGCTGAGCAGAACGGAAACGTTTTGCTCCTGAAGAGTCAGATATCTCCTCAGAAGTTAGTCGAGACATAAACCAGGATCTAAAAGGAGAGAAAATATGGGAAACACAACTCCATATGAATGAGCATGTTGCTCAATAGGAAAGCATATCGGAAATGTGCAATATTGAAAACACAATCTAAATTCCGCTGCATGATTTTATAGCCTCTGTTAGATATGCACATTGGGCAGTTGGAGTATTAATAGAGAACTAATATCAGACTGTATAAAAGAGTTATTGTATCTAGTCCTGTAGTTTTGGTTTCACATATTTTCCCAGTTTTTGAGACATTCGCCCCTGAGACCACAGATTCAATTTATTTCCCTGGCAAACGTCAAAACCTGGACTAATGACACCAAAAATGAGAAAACAAGTTTTGGGGCTTCCTGTGACCTGAACTGAATTACACACCTCCATGTGCAAACGACTGTGTTGGAACATCTGTTTCATTTCTGTCCGTACAAGCTGTAACTGTCTCGTCTGTCATGCTGTTCCTCATGACACGTGTGTTGTTCCGTCCACCGTCACTCCTCCAGTGTTCTGTACTATACATGTGTGTTGTCTTCATCGTCCGCCACGAGCTAATAAAACATCAAACCGTCAACATCCCCTCACGTTCGTGTGTTTGTCTCGATTTCGTTCAGTGTCTCAAACGTCTCAACGTCACCCTCGCCTGGACGTCCCCACAAACTGTCAGTCTCTGCCAGAGAAAGTTTCTATCCTTCTTTCTTTCCCTCTTTCTGCCATCATATCAGTAATGCATTAAAGGTATATATGTATTTACAGGCAAAACAAAGAATCCATTGCTCAATCGACAGATAACAATTGATAACTGATTGTCATGATTCGAGTCAGAAAATTTTGATGTTATTATTGGGATTTTATTATTATTTCAGTAGTAAATATTTTAGGATAATTTGGACAAAAACTATTTGTCACCTTGGACTTCAGGGATCAGTTTTTTTGACCTTTTAGTATAACTGCCCTGTCCTTTTGCAATGAAAAGTAGAAGTAGTAGATAAAAGATTTAAGAGATTTTTGGTGTTCACATGTACATGGGGAACCACCTGCTGAACACTTTCCACAATACACACACGTCACTTTGAAGAAAGATCCTCTCATGATGACCCCCTAACTTCTGCCCCTTGCCCTTTGACCTCACAGCTGTGCCGCTACACCACTCCTGTCCCCCACCTCGCCGTCTACTCTGGTATCAGTGACTTCCCCTCTGCCAACGCCTCACCCTCTCTCCCCTTCCTGGCCCACTCCCCGGCCTGTCCGTCCCCCATCAGCGTGGCCTTGGACAGCACCTCGGCCTCTGAGCGGCGCGCGGAGGCCGGTGAAGGAGGCGCGGCGGGGATCCCCGAGGCCCGAGCCCCCGCTGCAGGAAGCGTGTCCAGGTCTTGCATGCCTCTCTCACTGCGCCGCCTGCTGAAGCGGGGCTGCACGCCCTCCACCATGTTCGCCAGCCTGTCGCCTAAATACCACTCAGCTGCCGGGACAAGTAGCCGCATTCAGCCCATCAGCCCGGATCAACCCAGTCAGGCTCCGCCCAGACGGATTGGCAAGTGAGTGTGAGCCAAAAACACTTGTGCATGCAAAATCCACAACGCCATGTTCTTCAGAGATATACAGTATGTTGTCATCGTTATATCTCTGTTCTACTGCTTAAGATTTCAAACTAATCACAGCAGGACAACGAGTCTGGAATTCAGAAGGGCAGAAGAAGTGAATATGAATAAAATATTCCGGAAAAAGAAACCAGGCCAAATGTCTGCTGATGTCTGTTGGTTGTAAATTTCAAACTAGATCAATATTTATAGCTTTTTACAGAAATATATTGGGTAATAGGATGCACTGGCATCGGTCAGAAAAGTGAAATGTGTCCCTCTGCTAACACAATATGGGTATCAGACGTGCGTCTTCTGTCCCTCCCTGCCTCCTTGAACAGTTTTTTCCAGATCAAAGTGGATATTCCTCCCGAGTGCCGCATCTACCCCATAGAGTCGGAGGACGAGGACGAGGAGGAGAACAGGGCCGCCTCTCGGGGAGGAGTGGGAGCCAAAGAGATCATCTGCCCCTGGGAGAGCCTCACTCCACAGAACGGCACCGGCTAATAGGATGGATTTGCACAGGTATTAAAAAAAATTAAATCGGTGCGGAGCAGATGTGAAGTGAGTCGATATGAACAGGCCCGGCGGCAGATTTTCCCTCGTGTCCCGACAGAGATAACGTATCTCATACAGAGCATTAAGGGGGTAAAAATCTCAGTGTTTATTATCCCAGCGTACATGTGGTCACATTCTCACCACCAGGCCACAAACTACAACACAAAACTGTCAATCCGAGACATTACAGTGATGGATGTTGGTCCACAGTAGACTGAGCGTCAACTTATTATGTCCAAACTCCTCTGCTGTAGCATAATCCTCTTCTCAGTTTTCAATTTCAAAACAATCTCACAACTTTTGGCCCGTCACGAGGTTTTCAGAAATACTGAGGTCTTCCAGTACCAACCCCGAAAATAATTGACAAGCCACCAAATGAGGCTGTAAAAGTTTCTGATGGTTTTCTATTAGTATTTTTAATTATTTCATTGGACCTCTCGTGACATTTTCTTAGATTAATATCTGCTTGTGAGTGCCTAACTCATTAATTCCCCCCACATTCCCAAGAACTTACTGACGGGACAACCTCAGCGGCAGCTATTTCCCCACGAACAACAAACTCCATCAGAAGTTGGAGATCAGACATATTTTGTCTAATCTCCAACTTCCTGCAACCAAACCTACGAGCCTACAGGCCCTTCAGCGATTGACCCTCAAGGCAAATGATTTGGGTGGAGTGTTCCTTTAAAACGACAGCCTCTTTGCCACCGATCTTCGCTGACGTGAGCACCAGCTGAGCCAGATGTTTTGTTCTGTTCAGGCCCCGGAGGACAACAGGGTGGATGAACATCCAAGAGATTCAAAACTTGAGCTGTAGCGTTCACATTCAAACCTCGTGTCTATTCATGGACAGTAGCCGGACAGCAGCCTTATCCACCTTCACACACCTGAACGTCTCTTTTCTTTATTTTGTTCTTGGAAGTTTTCTACAAAGCAGGCATAATGTACACGCAGAACATTTTTCGAGATTAAAAGTCGCACAATGACAACAAGTATTAACAAAAAAATCTGTATTTTTGTGAATGCCAAGGAGAGCGAAAACAACTGATGTTATATGTTACAAAATAGATTAATGTTTACATTCCAGTAAGTGATAAGCCAAATCAGACACCTATAGACTCTTGCCTGTGCACATTCCTGCTAAGAAATATAGACAATGTATTTACATATTTACCCAATAATGATCAGTTTTTCTGAAGTGGAGAATTGTCCTTGTGCTGCTCAGTAGACTTAGATGCCTCGTCCCTAATTTACTTACCTCTTTACACACATTACGTGAAATGACTGAACAGATGTATATCAGGTAAAATGGGGGCACATTATCAGCTTGTCCACATGATGTAATGGGAGGGGGTCGAGTAGTAGTTTTGTATTTGGCTCCACTGCTGTTTTGTAGCTGTTGTTTACTCTACACTAGCCAGAGGGAGGTGTCGATATTCTTATGTGGTGGTGGTGTGTACGTGGGCGGGATTACAATGTGAACTAACTGTCAGAATGTATTATCTTAACCATGTTTACAAATGCAAGAATGTGAAAAAAAACCTTAAATTTGTTGTATTGGATTTGTACATTCCATGGCTTGTGTCAAAGTGCCTCAATAAATGAAAGTCTCAACAAAAAACGCTCAACTTCCTGATATTGCGTATTTATTTAGGGCCAGTCAACCCAAATGTTATATATTATTATATATATATATTATATATATTATTATTATTGTTAAATACAAACATTCATTTGCGCAGGTTTGAGATATCTGCTCTCTGCCTGATACAGTTCTGGCAGATGAACAGAATTCCGGTTGATTTGTATTGGGTTGGCAAAAAAAAGCCGGAAAAAAAAAAGCCTGGACAGTAGTTTCAATTTAAATTTAGTGCTTTTCTAGTGCCGTGTGAATCACCAACAAGTTTCCATTCAATGCCACACTATTCAGAGAAATCAAAACTATCGTAATAGCTGCATGCCACTAAGTATGTAAATTTTATTTCAGGTGAACTGATCCTTTAATATGAGTCTATTCTAAACTGCACACTAAGATGTAAGTGCCTATATCATTTACTGTAATTGCTTTATACTGATGTGACAGTCAATCAGCAGGCATGTCACAAAATCAATACCACATACGGAGTCTGAATATGCTTTTATTATTAGTTTTCCAGAGTGAACTCACTTGTCAAAATGGGCTTATAATTAGTGGGTCAGTGGGTGGTGGTGATGACAGTGATCGACCACTAGGTGGCGACGCAGCAGTGGTAACAAGGTGAAGTTGCTGTAGACTGAAAGATGGAATGAGGGAGGCAGGGGCATTAGTTCACTGAAACCTTGAATAATAAAAGAAAGAACCTACATTTACTATTTATTAGAATCTTTTTATACATTTCTGATACTGAAAATATAGGTTTGAGGGAACTGGCTCAGGTCCCTGATCTAATTACCAAACGGACACTTACCAGGGACAGTATTTTGCTGAAGGTATAAGCAGGACCATATTACGATCCGATATCCACACAGATGTTACTGGGACTTTTGGGGAACATAAAGGCGAAGCCCTTGAACTTGTTGTCAACACCATCTCTGCCATCTCACTGACTGATCTACAGAATCACATCCGTCGCCGATGTTACCGAACCGAGGCTGGAGCACAGCTTTGATCTGTCTGTGTGTGTTTTTCGGTGTCTCTGAATAGAACCATGCGATCGCTGTCTCACAATACCCACACAGGGACGTCCAGGCGCAGTCCATTCATACATTAGCCTACCAAGGAGCAGGGAATTTATGCACCCACACTTAACATTCATCTGAGGTGTGCATATATTAAAATATATTTGTGTTCGAATGCATCTTTTAATAAGGCTCTGGGTGATTGTTGTTACACCTGAATGAGTTTCCCAGACACCAGATACACAATTTTATGCTTTTTTATTTCTCTTTGAGAAATCAGTGATTTTCTGTCACAGGGTCTTAGAGGACATTTGGCAAAAAAGTGTTCATTAGCTGTTTTCTGTCTTGAACTCGTTGATTTCCCAGGGATGCTTGTGTAGAGTAGAAATCAGAATTCAAAGCAGAAAATTTCAGCCAAATTTTTTAAATATCTATTCCCATAATGCTTCATCCCTTTGATTTGTGTCGAACACATAGAGCCACTTCCTCTTTGATTGATTTGAATGAGAAGCCAGACCAGCATTAACAGGAAAGCAAAACGATGGGTGTGTGTGTGCGTGTTCGCATCACAAACACCCGCACACACACACTGGCGACTTGCACACACACACACCTACAGACACACACGGCGAGTCTCTGCAGACATAAACACGTGTCGGCTGCTGCGTGTGACCTCGCCGTGACAAGACGAATGACCAAATCAGAGGCGTAATGAAACGCTGCACATTCGCCTGCTGCTGCTTCCCTATGTATCCATGTTGTGTGTGTGTGTGTGTGTGTGTGGGGGGGGGGGGGGGGGGGGGGGGGGATTGTGTGAGCGCCCAGGACCTCAATCAGAATCACAGGTGACCCGCCGGCGAGCTGAGCCTCCAATGTTTGACAGAAGAAGATAATTACCAGTGACCGACCCCCCACCTCCTAAAATCTACCATGGAGCGAAAGCTAGTGATGTGGAAGTGACCTTGAAACTTCAAGTATATTTAGGTCACATTTTATGGTCCCCTCTTGGCAACGCCTCACCTTTTCCCCTCTGTTAGCCCTTAACCCCCCGCACACGCACTCATGTCCTCCTTTAATTCTTCCTCTGCACCTGGGAGACTTTGATTATCTGGGATACTAACCTGTCAGAATACACACACACACACACACACACACACACACACACGCACACACACACACACGCACACGCACCGAGTTGATTCCGTATAACAGTGAGATGCCATTTTACTTGAAGTCCAGAGGACATAAAATATTTCTTTTGTGTATTTTAATGGTCATTTTAGAGGGAAAAGTACATGTACACCAATTCTGCATACCACAACATTTAAACCGGAAGCAAGTTTGCAACACCTCAGCCGAGACGTCAGTGAAGTCTGAGTCGTCCAGATGATCGAGGCGATCGAGGTTCTCCAAGAGGTTTCTCATCCGGAGCCTTTCGCATCAGAGGTGAAACCCCTTCAGTTGCCATGCCACATTTTCGCCTTTTTAACTTTGCAGATCTTTTACATACACACACACACAAAAAAAACCCCTATATAACACATTAGATTGAAGGTCTCCTTTGAGAAATACACGAGACTGGCCTCACCGGAGAAATGAAAAGCCGTGGCTGTTTTAAATGTGTACGTTTCCTTCACCAAAGGCCTCTTGTGGTCTCGCAAATAATGAGCGGCGGCTCTCCAAAGGAAAAAAATGAATTTTCAGTGAATAAATAGATATAAACAGAAGAGGGACCCGATCTGACCCGGGGATAATAAGACCGGATCCAAAAGGCAGTCGACCCGAACAGACCTTAATATCAGCGCCAGTATAGCAACATGATGCATTGGTGAACAAGCGGCCATGGCCATAAAGAGCAGCAATGAAATAATTACAATAATGTCCTGAGAATTTATTCAAGCCATTGAAATTAATTCCCAAAAATACTTTAAAGACTCATTTATAGAAGTCATGGAGAGTCCTATTTTCTCCTTTTACACAGACAATCAAACTGATTCTGTAGCCAACTGAACAATAGACAGACCCCTGAAGCCTCTGCATAACTGTACATTATATATAATATACATTCAATATTTTCTGCCACAGTGACTATGACGCAGCGTGTTATCAGAGCAGATGGTCCGTACACTGGAGTCATTTAACATCCACTTAATTATTCGACATATTGACTGAGGCTCGTGTCAATAAAACAAATTGACCCAATTTGTCTCAGAGTATAATTTGGAACCAGCTCAACTCAGGTTCTGGGCTTGTTCCCGAGCGGACCCGTGGACCGTAAGTCAAGATTTCAAAGAAAATGCTCATGCGTTTTGTCTTTTATGTTATAGGAGAGTACGCAAGAGAACGTGTATTTCAAACAAAAACAAATAACTCAAAGTAATCCAATAAAAACAACATTAAAAAGCCAAATGAAAAAGGCGTCTGGTCCCCCGTGACTGATGCCTCCGCATCGCTGTTTTAACTCGAAAAGGAAATTGCTCCCATTTCTGATCCTTTTTTGAGTTCTCTGGGCCTGAACCCAAAAGTACCCTGCCTACCCAAAGGAGGGTTTCGACTAAAGGGCACCCAGCCGTTCCCCGTAGATGCCGCCTGAGTCACTGCGACGGGAACCCCGAGAGGCTTCCCCACGTCGCCGAGCGCCTGGGGAGCGCGGGTGGGTAGACATCGTGCATAAGTTGAGAGGATGATGGGCGAACGTGACCTTTTCCCCACACTTTCTCCATTTCCCCCGTGTGCTCGACAGCCTTTAACCCGCAATCACCTCCTGTAATTCCTCTGAACCCGGGGGACATTGATGATCCGCGCACGCGTCCAAAGGAGGTGGGAAGGAGAATTCCTTGGTGTCACCGAACACTTGGCAAGGTAAGTGTTCATTCCCATTGGCAGAGGCTCGGTCGTATCGGCTGACATTTGAATCATTTAAAAAGATAACGCTAAAACGATGCTTAGGATTAGCGTTATCTATTAACACGTAGAACATTCCGAGTTTATCAACCAAGCTGTTTTTGTTATCGGTTTTATGATGTATCATTATGAAGTTTTATGACGTATCATTGATCTAATTAAAGTTGTGTTGGCCTTGTGTATAATAATGACTTGGTAAGGGGTTAGGGACACATGAGTTAAGATGAAAGAACTTCTCAGTCAAGGTTCTTTGCCGCGGTAATAACATGTCTATAACAATGTCTGACCGATGACGACGTGACGCCACACATCGACGTCACACCGCTTCCCCGTCTGACGGACGGGAATTCCTAACTACCACGGCGTCCGGAGGGCCGCGCCACTCGTTCCTGGGCATTCGCTGAAACAACCGACGTTTGCATTTTTCTTGGGAGGACGGTCTCCAAAAGACAGACAGATAGAAAGAGAGAGACAGAGAAGGAGAGAGAGACACAGAAAGACAGAAGGCACATTGGTCATGACCATGTCAGGATGTCGGGGGAATAACAGGCAGACTAAATCTGTGAAATCTCTGTCATCTGTGCCGCAGGGTAAAGTTGAACAAGAATAACAATCCGACCAACCCCTGTCTCTCTCTCTCTCTCTCTCTCTCTCTCTCTCTCTGCATAACGCACACACAACCACACACACACACACACCTAAATATGCACAGACATGGACGTGCATTGTACACACACACACACACACACACACACACACACGCACACGCACACGCACACGCACACGCACACGCACACATTTATGCACGCCCACGCATACAATCTTTGTCTCATGAGAAATGGTATTAATACCTGGCAGGCTTTAAAATGTCAGCCAGTCTCAAACAAGGTGCACAAAGATCCAATTTATTTATGGATCTCTCTGTCTTTCTGATCTTGAGCTATTTTTTGCTTTCAAAGGGTCCTTGGGAGGAGGAGGAGGAGGAGGAGGAGGGGAAGGACAGGGAGGGAGAGGAGGGACTGAGATGAAGATGCCAACATGGAAACTGACCGAGCGCTGGGGAAGGTTTGTGGGTCAGAGGCCAAACAGATCCGCCAGCGAAGCCCTGAGAGGATTTGGTATTGTAACCTTCACTTGGGGTTATGGATGATTCTTCAGTCTCTGACACATTGCTTTTATCCAAGGGTTCGAATCGTGCGATAGAAAAATACCGCAAAATGTGGGCCAATCAAAATTCCGCATTCAACAACCGATGGCTGCCTTCTAATGTGAGCTGATGGAACTTATTTACTCGCTCTGCCTTTGTCTGCGTCCATTGTCTCTTCCTCCGTCCTCCTCCGTCAGTATTCACCTCCACACCCGCTCGCGCATCAGTCCGATCTGCGGAGCTGTTTACTCATTGAGTGATGATTGCCAGTTTAAACATCTGACCTCACCAGTGTAAACACACACACACACACACACACACACACACACGGACCAACACACAGTTCCATGTCGGCAACATCACTGTCTACCTGGTTTTAACATTTGGATGCAACAGAAAAGTCTAATGCAGTAATTCTGGAATATCTCTGATGTATTGATGAATATATTTGTAAAAAAAACAAACAGCATATCTTAATGTAATCTTAATCAAATTTAAACGTTGTATTTCCGACACGATATTCAGAGATTTAAACGATTAATCAACTCTACCTACAGCTACCTTGTTCCCCGATTCAAGGAATGACAAATGACTGCAACAGAGTACTTAAAGCTGCCACCAATCGATGTTTTTAATATCAATAATTGGTCAAATGCCTGTGTTTTCTAAAAAAGGGTTGCTCGTAGCCACAATCCCACAGAGTATTATCACCAAACTCAGCAGCTCCCCTGAGCACTACGAGGAGATATTTAGTGTCTCGCAGCGAAAACATTAGCCAGACACTTTTGGTTTACTCTCACTGCTCCAGCCACAGCGGGCAGTTGTTTTGAGCATAAAAATAAAAGCAAAAAAACAAAACAAAACAAAAAACAATCTCCACAACATCAAACAGCAGACAGACAAAGTTAGGGATTAGATGGTGAACAAAGTGCAGCATCCAGCTGCTGAAGAGCCTGATATTCTTCTCGGAGAACATTGTCACTGTGGTTCAATCTATGCTACCACACAATTCACATTTATGGAATGATGAATGTGACATTGTCCTGTCTTTTTCAGGTTTTGAACAATGAACAATCTCGTCAGAAACGATGATTGTCAACGTTTCATCAGAGGCCCAAATATATAGAGTTTACACCTCCTGAAATATCAAGGACTCTTAAGTGTGACAAATCAAAACGTTGACCCTCAGGGTCTTCATATCTGAAATGTTAAAGAGTGTTATTTGTTTGTATGAATTACAGGAACTCACTTGTCAACGTTGACTCAGACAACCCTCCATGTGACTGACTGGAGCTTGTATGTGCATTTGAATGTCTCATGTGCTGTTTACCCTCCCCGCCACAGGGGGGTGCTGCTCTCGTCGTCGCGTCTCTTTCTTCAGGCGGTGATTGGAGATGGTGATTGGACAGGAGCTGATCGCGCCGGCTTTAAAAGGTGCTGACACGCTCTCTGCCTTCTTCCTGACTTTCAGCCACGCCGTGCTGGGCCTCAGTGTGTTGCGTTCGAGTTCGTGGCGTTTGAATCTTTGTTTGTAACGGATCAACCCTTCGAACAGAGAAGTCCTGGGAACGAAGGGGCGAGTAGCCATTTTGTTTTGTGAACATTTTTTTCTCCTGTTTTCACATTAGGGGGGCAGGTAAGAATCCCGTATTTTCCTTTTGTTTTATTTTGGTTGGTAGGTAAGTTAGTTTCATTAAAAGAAAGACATTTTGTTTGTAGTTTTTGGCCGTGCTCACTCTGAAGTCAATCTACCTTGTTGAAAATATCTTTTATTTTGGACGGCATCTTCTGTCTCCATAGTCGTCTCTGGGAGTTGGGTTCTGTTGCGCTCAGGTTACACCTAGGCCGGGCGTAACACACTGCATTCATTAAGGTTTCAAAATAATAGACGCTCTTGAGTTTTGAAAATGTTTCCCCCTCCCTGGCTGTCTCGCTTCACTCCTCGATTTTGGAAGACAATGTTTCACATTTGCATCCTTCCCCGTCAGGCATTTCATTTGTAAGCATGATCACGTGTAAGCATAAAATTGTTTCTTAATTGCTATGCAGACGACACCGCTTTCTATCCCTCTCGAACACAGAGATGGTGGCAGCCTGATCTACTCCGTGGCTCGTTGCTTCGCAGATATTATGTGTCGGTTGTCTTGGAGCTTCGCCCGGCTCATTGACATTTGTCATTTTTTAACACCACAGTCCAAAAAAACCTTAACGTTATCTGTATCGTTACCGTCTTTAGTGCTTGTCAGTTTTATAATGACTGAGACTTATTTGTCAGATTATAGTATTTTGTCATTTTAGCTTTTGAAATGTACAATTTATAATCGATCCTCTTGGCTTGTTCTTTTTCGCCTATTCTTTTTGTTTTAGCCCTTTTATTTCAGTGATGTTGCGTCCGTGACCGTCTTGTCACTTCATAAGGATTTCATTGTGAAAATGTCTGGTCCTATAGCTCCTATCATTGCGATTGAGCTATAAATCTGAAGGGATATTTCTATGCGCTTATTCACTGTTCAGCTGGAAAGGATTATTGCTATGAGAATACAGAACCGCAGTATAGTTGCCGTCTAGTGTCTCGGCTCTGACCTCATCGCTCCCTGCGGCCAACGAGCCTACACATAGAAAGATTGGGGAGTGATGGTAGCGGACATCGTCCCGTCCACCGTCCCCCGAAGAGGATACAGGTTGAGTCTGAGGTGGAGGTGGGGCTGATTAAATGCTAAGAAGATGGTGGAGATACTTCCACAGAGCAAGGAGGCAGCAGCAGCTCAGAGTAGAATGAAGACGGAACACATTAGAGAACATCCTCCTGAGAAAAACAACAGCGTCAGTCGTTTGCTCAAATGCCTAAAACGACCACACAGTCATTTGACAAGGCTCTGAGAACCAGGGAACCAGATTTTAATCCTCTTTCCATTCTAATCACACAGGTGTGTTCAGAATGACGGAAAATACTAATATTGCCTTATGCTTTGGAAGGTAAAAACAACATTTTGTGGCTTAGTTTAAAGGAGTTGGGGGCTTAAGAAAATATTCAGACTGTTTCCCGACATGGTAAAGAGCGCGTTGGGAGTGTTTTGTGGAAAGTGGAGTGTGTCCTATGTGAAGGTGGCAGCGCAACTTGTGTCGACTGCCCGAACTCTGCTCGCAGGCTTGGCTCGATTAACTACATGTCCATTCTGCTATTTTACAGAGGACCATTCAAAAACAAGTTGCGCAACTAACCCTATAAATAGCCAAGACCTCTGGCACAATAACAGAATTGTAGGCTCGGAGGACGATTCGTCAGACAAGCCAAGACCTCGAGGAACGTGTTGTAAGCGACGACATTGAGAATCCACGGGGCCGAGGCCTTCGCCAGGTGACACAGGAGAGCAACTGAAGATTGTCTCAATAATATTTTTCTCGATTCACCTGTTGTACAAAATGTCTAGCAGCTCCTCCACACACTCCGTCGTTGCCCTACAGACAACACATGCTCCCACTGATCTGATATCCCTATCAGCAGAAGCACATGATATGTCAGTGCCTTTCAAACAGTTATGAATCACTAATGCAAAAAGATTTGGTTATAAGCTTTGGCAAAGTCAAAGTCCCAGGTCAAAGTCAGTTTTGCTATTTTCTGTTTTTTTTTGCTTCTGATGGACAAAATCCATAATTCCTATGGTGGCACGAGGTCTGCTGAGATGGCTGATGCTCTGCTCGGTCATATAAGACTGAAACATGATATCAAACCTTCATATTGTGTCTTTTTGTCCAAACAACCATCCAAAAACCCAAATATATTCAACTTAGAATAATTCAGAACAGAGAAATAGTGCACATCCTTACATTTGTGAGGCTGGGGCCTTTTGTATGTTTGCCGTCTTTGCTTGAAAATGACTTTAATGTTGTCAATGATTCATGTTGAATCGATCAATGAATCATGTAATTGACCAATCGTTTCATTCGTGTGTGTGTGTGTGTGTGTGTGTGTGTGTGTGTGTGTGTGTGTGTGTGTGTGTGTGTGTGTGTGTGTGTGTGTGTGTGTGTGTGTGTGTGTGTGTGTCAACAAATCCACATCTCACAAAGACGCATGTAACATAAATCCTTCTCGACAACACAGAAAATAGGAGAATTAATTATTTGCCCGTCAGCCAACAAGCTCTTCCCCCGTAAACATAATTTTGTTACTTGCCGAATCAATCCGAGTTAATCTGTGGATCTGATCGGGGCCTGCTCGGCCAGGAGGAACATATGTTCTCCGCTGGCTGGTTTACACACTGTCCAGCTGCTGAGAGAGAGAGAGCGAGCGAGCGAGTCGATCCTTTGAAACATCTGTCCGCCATTGTCTATTTCCATTCACCAGAGGTATCACTGTACCTATCCACACACGTCCCATACAGATATAGACGCCGCAGTCGCACATCTCGCATCTCAAACACTCTATTTTAACGCTCGTCTGTATTAATAGTGCCGTGTTAAAAGGCCTGTCACCTGACCGAGCTGCCTCGAGGAAAACAGCTTTCATCAGGAGTGATGGTAGCCTGCAAGGAAGACAGAACTCTTTAAACACTATGAAACGCCTGTCCGACAAAGTGAGGGAAAGGAGGGAGAGGAGAGCAAACAGAAATTGTTTGTCTCTCCTCCGTGAAATTACTGTCACAAGTACGACATGAAAGGAGGAGAAAAGTGAGAGGCAATCAGTTAGTTCTCTCTCTCTCTATTTCACACTCCGCATTACTTCCTCCTCTCTGCACACACACACACACACACACACACACACACACACACACACACACACACACACACACACACACACACACACACACACACACACACACACACACACACACACACACACACACACACACACACGTGTGTGCGTGTCAACACGATTCCAGTCAACATTACTTATAGAAGAAACTACAGTATGTGTTTTTGTCTCTGCAGACTGAAAGGAGTGAAGGTTATGATCTGGCTCTTGGCCTCATCAATGAGCGTCTGCAACATACAATACCGAGAGATGCATTTGCATGGATGTAGCACGTCCAAGTTCATTGTCCTATATCTGATTCGTCTCTTTGGTTTCACTGGCTAGTATGTTTACACTTCACACACGAAGGTGGTTAATGAGGCTTGTTGATTTCATGACTGCAACCAATGATTATTTTATCGATTGAAAAATTTGAAGTCAAAAGTTGTAAAAAAAATAAATATAAATTTAAAAAAAAGTCGCCTTATATCTGCAAAAAATAAATAATAATAATTTACAAGTGGTTGACGTCATCGGTTAGTGGAAAATTTACAATGATACAGAGATACAAACAGAGAAAAGCAGTAAATTTCCAAATGTGAACATTTTGGCTTTTTTCTTGCTAATAAATGACGTTTTAATTGGTTGTTGAAATTGTTCCAAGTTTTTTTTTTTTTTTTTTGAATTGGCCAATTGAGTCGTGCTGAATCTAAATTGACTCACCTTGACAACATCTTGTGAGGGAAATTTCAGAAGTGGCCCAGTGCATAAAAAGCCAATTGAGAAAGAGTAAGTGGCTGCAAAGACACGTCCGTGTTTAGCAAAAAACTCAGTCACGTTTATCTCAGGGCTTCATGGATCTCTTTTGTGATCATGTGAAGAAAACAACAGCCAAATACATTGGCTTTTTGCAATTTCCCTTTACCTGGAAACCCCCCCCCCCCTCACATCTTTCAGAATCCTCAGTTTGTAACCCACAGACGTTGTAGTTAAAAAAAAAAAAAAAAAGAATCTTCCAGGAGAAGAGATTATTTTCTCAGATGTCAAAAAAAAAACCCAACCCAAAGTCCTCCAGAGCCACGGGCGACATTATAAACCTGTTTTCCGTGTAGCTCTCCACACGGTGAGTAAGCTGAACTTCATGTGCAACAATCGATGCACTGCCTCTTTAATGGACTCGTTGTTTGAGCACCAAGAAGTTCACTGTGACACGCGGCTCGTCCCTCTGTTCATGGGCCACTGGCTCGTGTGTTCTCTGTCAACAGACAGAGGCAAATGTGACGCCTGTTCACTCAATGGCTTTGTAAAAAAATGTATTCCCACTGATAAACAACGGTCCGGAGCCCGGGGGGGGGGGAATAATGCTATTAATGGAATTCATTTTGGACCTGTTGATAGTGAGGGAGAAGAAGAGAGAGAGAGAGAGAGAGAGAGAGAGATTGGGAATGAAACAGCACAGCAATATGGTGAGGTGATTTAGGGAAAAGAAGGGCGGGATACGTGACGGGATGAAGGTGAATAATACAGAGAGAAACGGGAGCAAAAGTGGGCTGGTAGAGGAAGAGGAGGAGGAGGAGGAGGAGGAGGAGGAGGGGTTGTGCCGAAGTGAGCGAGAGCGAGGAGAGGAAGGGAGGCAGACTAAATCCTCACACCATTATCATCAGGACTCACATGCAGCCCCTCCTGTGATGGAGTGGGAGCAGATAGGGGGAGATAAAGAAAGGATGGAGTTGAAAAGGAGATGGAGAGCGGGATTACTAGTGTGACGGCGCTGGCAGATGAGCGGCAGCACCGCGCTGAGGGAGGGAGAGGAGCTCTGGTGGGGGGGGGGGGGACGACCAACAAATCAGTGCAACAGGATGAGGACCTGCTAGTGCCCGGCCGGCCCGACCCCGCAGACCTGCCATCTGTCCCGCTGTTCTCTCCGTGTTCCCGGCGCTCGCACCATCAGGCAACATCTGGATCACCTCGCATCCGCGCGGGAAACAGGGTGAAGGGGAGACGAGCCACCCAAATATTATCCTCCCCTCATCCCTTTTGATCACACCGGAGCTGGAAGGCGCATCATCATCATCATCATCATCATCATCACCACCACCACCGGGGGGGGGATCCCTTTTGCTGCGGAGTATCATCATCATCACCATCACAGGGGCTGAGAACTGGACCGGAGGAGTGCCGGGCGGAAAAGAGGAAAAACTTTTGCTCCAAAGATGCGGAGGCTTGCACAGGACCCCTGCCTGATCTGCCTGTGAGATGGTCTTTTTTCCTCAACTTCCCATGGATCTGTCGTGTCTGCTGCCTCCGAGCAGGGAGAGGGGAAAGGAGGCGGAGAGGGGGAGAAAGGAGGTAGCGGCGGGGAAGCATCGCTGCTGAAGTGTTACCGGCGTTTGTGCTCCTCTGCCGAAGAAGCATTGTATCGCCCCCCCCCTCCCCTCCACTCCCCTCTTTTGCTCTCCTCATCCGACCGGCGGGGAGCCTGAAGGATACAGACAGAGAGCTAAACACAGTGGGTTCATGCACATATTCATACACACACGCACACACACACACACACACACACTCACACACACACAAATTGGCAGGCTGCTCGCCCAGGGGGCTCCTGCACCTCTCGTCTTCTGTCACCCTCCCCTTTCTCCATCACTGTTTCCTTTCCTCACCCATTTTGATGTGCCTGTCTTCACCTCCATGACCACTTGTAAATGCTTTTTCCCTGTGACTCACACGGAGAGGGGAAAAAAAAAGGAAGAGAAGTGTGAGACGAGGGTGAAGAGAGTGAGGAGTTAGAAAGGGATGTTTTTTTGTGGGGGGGGGGGGGGGGGGGAGATAACATCCTCTCGCTGTCACGTTGTGAAAGTCTTCCAGGGGAGTGTGCAGACATCCAGAGCTGCCAAACACACACTCACACACACACACACACACATAGTTACTGACAACTCACAGTAACACTCCCGCTCACACAAAGACTCGGTCTACGTGCGTACTCCTACAGGTGCTGAGGGCAGAGAAACAGGAATAGAGAGAGAGAGACAATTGGAGAGAAGAAGTTTCGGGGGGACAATGGAGCAGCAGGAGTTCAAGTTGGATGACAGCAGAGAGTGCAGGTATGTCTGTGACACACACACACACACACACACACACACACACACACTCTCTTATCCTGTCACTTCACCTGATGCACTGTCAGGAAGGAAATCGTAGTTTTTCTTTTAATGTAAGTGGGAGGGAGAGACATGGAGCAATAGATACAGACAGACCTGATATTAGTGATAAAAAGCTCAGGGGGGGGGGGGTATGAGTGTGTATATAAAGAATAAGTGCTTCAGTCGTACTTCCAGTTTTCACGAGTGAAGTGTTTCCTCAGGAGAACGCTCCCATCTGCAGCTGACAGAAACAGAGCAGCCACTTGTTATTATAAGAGGAACTACTGTACGAGGACATGTTAGCATTTTTTCACTCAGTGGTTTGGTGGTTAGCTGCTTGCGCGTTTGTGTGCGTGTGTGTGTGTGCGTGTGTGTGCGTGTGTGTGTGTGTGCATGCTTTCTCGATATGATTCTTTTCCTTATTGATTATGGATGTTACAGTTGACTGTGCTATCAGTTAACTGGTGATGCTCATTGATTTGTGCCATAAGCTAAATCTAGTAGCTCTCGTTTTTTCTCCATTAGTGACGGGAGGTTTGAGTTCCACTTTACATATGTCATGATTCAACACCATAATTTATGTTAGAGACCAGTGGTTCAACCCCCCAACAACCGTCCCACCCCCCAAAAAATGAGTCACAAAATGATTAATGGGGCAATACAACATATTTCTGCTATTAAAATATTTATAAAACTGTGACTTCCTTGATTCCTTTGCCTCTAAAATCCTCCATCCTGAAAATATATTTGTCTTTACACTAATTCACTTTACAGATATCATGTTCCAACATAATGTGCTGAACAATGTTTACATGGGGTTTGTGGTCCCCCAGTGGGTCCCAAGATGAATCCATATCAAGGTGTTTAAATTTCTTTTATATAATATATGTAACAAAAACTGAAACTAAAATTGGAAGAAATATATACATATGGTTGCCAAGATGGGGGTGAATCTGATAGATAACATGATTAATAGTAATACAAAAATATTAAACATAGTGTCGTGACATTGGTCAATTATTTGGCTTTTAATTCTGAAATCCTTTCATAAGCTGAAAACTGCTCTACCATAAATACAGTATACAAGTGGTTCCCAACATAGGGTTTGGGGTCCCTCTCTAGGGTCACAAGATGATGGGACTTTAAGGAAATTCAAATACAAAGAAATCTTACAGATTTTGACTCATTTTTTTCTAAACAATTCTTCTTTGAGCGGCTGACAATCCTTCAAATGAAACAAGCTGAAAAAAAAATGAAGTTGGTCACAACTCCACAGCTGTGGTAAAGGAATGAATGGTGACACACAGTCAGGAAAATGTGCGTGAATTTCTTTCTCCTAAATGTGTCACATAAATGTGCAGCAGCAGATTGTGTGTCACTGAGATTTGGACTGATTTACAGTTGAGTGGCAGGCGGCCAAGCCGGTCTTGAAAGGCCCCCACGACGTCAGCGTCACTCATCTTGGCCCGATGCGAAATCTTTACGCGTGAGAGCAGGGACCCGCGGAGAGACGAGGGTCGCAGCGTTACCAGTCAGAACCCTAAGTATGATAAATTTACGAGACGGACGTTGTGTGATATGTTTCGTAATAAGCCCAGGGGTTGAGCATGACGCGCTCATTTATTCATATTGTGATTTTTAATTTGTACGTGGCCGCTTTATTAGCCGGGATGATGCATGTGTGCATAACATGAGCGTGGGGTCGTGAGGGCTGCCTGTGCGCGACGCTCACAAATCCGCTTGTCTTGCGCGAGTCGGCCGTTAGGAGGAGAAACGGAGGGACGAGAAGAGGAAGAGAAGGGCGGAGCTGCTTGACGTTGACAGAGTGGCTGCGCCCAGTTCAGGGTCTGCGGTGTGTGTTTACTGTCATACACATTACTGTTAACTGATTCAATGATGACTTCAGTGATGGAGGAGCTTCAATGACTCGGGTCTCGTGAATCTAAAGTATGAACAGAGACGGGGTTTTTTTTTTTTTTTTTACCTGACAGGAATTGAAGTGGATTGTGTCAACACAAGTTTAGAGGCTCTGATCTCTGCCTGCAGTGGCATCTGATGCATCCCACACGTATAACGCATGTTATTACTCGTAACGTTTCTAAATGGAAAGGTGTCTTCTCCACAAATCTGATGTAAATACCAGAACAATCTTCAGATCAAATACTTTCCGTAACTTAAAGTTCATTTGGTGGCAGTGGAAACCAGCTATTAACTGAACACTGATGTTTTACCTTTTTCTTTTAGCTCTGTTTTGGTCACCACCAACTATTTTAGTTGCTAAATGATCCAATAAGTAATCCATTGTGATTACTAAAAAAGTAAAAGTCTTCACACCTGCGTTAATAGAATGCAGGTGATACAAACCTTGTCAAATCCAAGATGGCAGATCATTTCCTCCTCCGTGCTGCTGCCACTGGCGGTTGGAAGTTATGTCACGAATAATCTGTATTCCCACTCTAATGTGGTAATGTACAGTAGCTCGCAGCCAAGCGTGGTGGCGTCATTTTTTGCACTTGACATGCTTTACAAAAATCAACTATGAATTATTTGGGTTAATTTTTCTAGTATCGGCTCGAGTGCCACCACCACCAGGAATTCGTAGCTGCAGAACACATTTTCTTAGACTGGGATTTTTTTTTTTCCGACTGCAAAAAGGAGGCTCTGGAGGATCCTGATGTTTCGTGGAGCTGTCAGAGCCCCGCGCCTGAAGTGTGTTGATGAGCATGAGGCCGTCTACTACATTAATACTACCCCGCTAATTCAAGCCCCCTACAGTAATTAATGCAATCAAATCAGCTCTCAAAAGGTGCTGTGGAAAAAAAAGAAACAAGGTTCAAGCCAGACATGTTGATAATTCTCTCGTGATGATGATGATGCTCATCCCATCAACTGGATCCTCTCCGCTCATTTCCTGTCCGCCCCCCCTGGGGAATCGGTATAGGGACTCTATCATATCCCGGCTAAGTAGTTCCATGACTGTATGTCCCAGGAGGTACAGTACAGTACGGTATATGGTCCTTTTAACAGGACAGACTTCAGCATCAGCTGAGCATGTGGCCCAACATTTGGTCCAACAGATTTTCTTACAACATACAGAATTGGGAACATATGGGAACTAAATTATGAATCAGTGTCGGCCATTTTTTCCACCATATTATTGAATAAATGTTCTATTTTTAGAAGAAAGAAAGTGTAAATTATACATTTTTCAATCATCGAAAAATGTATATGGAAAAGCGAAAAGGTTTATATGACTTTCAGCGTCTTTACATTTTTTCGGGGGGTCCAGTTAGTTTTGGCTCACGAACGCCTTAATCAAATAGTTTTGCATTTCTTCTTTTGGATGTTTTATTTGGTAAATTGTCAGAGGGCATGAGGATGAAAATATTCAGCATCTCTTGACAAACATTGTAAAAGACTCAACCAGGAAAGAGGAAAACTGTACATTCCTCTCTTGATTTTCCCTTTATTTCTTTCATGTCTCACAGAGTAATCGTGTTCATCTCCACCCCTTGTCCTAGCTTGTCTTCCAAAACTGTATCACTGCAGCTTCATGTTGAGTTTCCATGAATAGTAGATGAATCTCTGGATGTGTGTGTGAGGTGTGTGCAGTCATGTCGATGCTGACACAGGTACAGCACAGCTCCTGTACCTGAGTCCCTGTACGAGCTTCTCTCACATGGCAGAGCTGCATCCATCTGGGAATCTCCATAATAATGCAAAGCCTTTGTGTGCACCACCATGCTCACCCTCTCAGTCGTAAATACATCAATATGAATATAGAGTTAGTATTAAAGTACATCAAAATAATAGGATTTACTGTGATTGTGCAGTTTTTGATAATTTGTCATCTGATGTTTTTTTTTCAATTTCCATAGCAGCTCAACTCTTCTGAAATAACAATGTGATAAGTCTGTATGATTCAGATTATACAAACGATAGCGAGGTTCTCATCTGACTGCTGACCTGTGCTGTGCTCGATTGCGATTTGAAATTCAGATGCAACACATTGTGCTCCGTCCTCCGATGTTCACAGTGTTTCCATGGCGCAATCACACTCTGCGATATTGCTGCTAATCTGAAGCAGATACACCCACTCCTTCAATTTATTACCACTACCACACACACACACACACACACACACACACACGCTCATACAATCGCACGCTGCTAATCTGAGGCCCCATTATGCTGCATGATGCCGTTTTCCAGAGATTACGCTGTTAAATGAACATTTGACCTTCTCTCCAGTCATGTGATCCACCCAGTCAGCACTGGTCTCCTCTCACTGTCTGGCCTCATGTTACCACAGCTACCTTTGACTTTCATATTGTCAGCTACGTGATTATTTTCGACTTATCCTGACCACTTAAAAAAAAATCCCCCACATTTAAAACTCATGCTTTTCCCGCATTACCATCTTAAGCGTCGGTCAGAGTAGTCTGCTATCAGTAGATTTGAGTAGGTGGAGATCTGCACTACTATTTTCTATCTTTTACTCTACAGATTATTTGAATCAAATGATTGTTTGCACCGTCTTTGCCATTTAGAATCTGTTCTTTTCGGAGTTGTGCTGCGTGGGGAGGTGTGTTCGTTTTTAATCCTCACCTAGCACAAGTGGGTGGTCGGTTAACAGCTGCTCTGTGCTCACATCGAGATATAATGCTTCACTGGAGACGAATAAAGTGATCTCAATGAGTCAAAACCAACAATCACGAGAGTAACGAGAGAACAAAAACGTATATAAGACCCTTCTGAAGTCTGTGAAATTTACATTAAATCTCCAAGGGATCTAGAAATCCTATAGTCAGATGTTTGTTTTTTTAATATGGACTCAAAAAAAAGTTAAGATAGACAAATGTTTAAAATATCACTATATGCAGATGACACTGCTCAATACATTTCTAACGCATCTTTCAGTTTTCTTAAGGAAAACATGCAAAAATGATTTCGCTTTTGCAAACCCAAATATCTTCAAGGAAACTGGGAGCCAAGCATCATCATCACATTCTCCTCTAATTCCGGCTGTGACCCTGTATTGACTGAGGGCCGTATCTAATAACGGGGATGGGTTGTCTTTCAAACGTTCAAACGTTCAAACTGTATATTTATTTCCATGGGCACCTAAAGCCCAGGAGCCTAAAACCTCATTAAGATGAATGATTGATATGCCAGGAGCATGAACAGGGAGGAGGGGCGGGACATGTTTAAGCCAGTGTTGCTTTTGAAAGGAGCTCTGGATCAAAGATGGGAGGCGCTGTTAATTATCAGGGTGTCTCTGATGGCCACAGATGAGGCCGACGCTCTGTATAAAAACCGCTATTAGATATGTGTGTGTGTAAGTGAAGGTCTCCACTTGCTATAAGAAAGCCCACCTGCCTTTATCAAAGGTTCAAAGGTATTGATTCATTAAGGAGCAATCTTCAAACATCAACTGTATGATTGAAGTGGCTACAGCCGATGTAGCCAGCGGATGAATGTTTACACCTCAGAGTGCGGGCTCATCATCAAAATCATCGAAATATTTTACTGTTCAACACAAAAGTTTCAGGCAGAATTCAAAAAAATCTTCATCAGAATGGATCGCAGGAGTATTAATGCAGGGATACTTCAAAATACATGTAAACATCTGGGTGTTTCCCATTGCAACATGTTTGCTTCAACCAATTGGGAATGATCGCAATGACCATAAATGTTTTTAAATCACCAGACGTCGTATGCATGTTTAAGGTTGTTACATAAACCTAGATTTGTTGGTAGATAGGAATTATGTGGTTTAGTCTCATGTGGTTCCGGGGGAGGGGGGCGGGGGGGTGATGTAGGGGCCCGAGGAGTCGGTCGAAGCACTTCTGGTTATGTACAGATTTCGAAAAAAGCTGTTCAGTCAAACAACTAACGTTTGAAACGTTTAATACAGCAGCAGAAGATATTCAGTTTTCACTTGTTGTACTTCTGCGGCTAGGCCGATGACATCATGCCACGTGGAGAGCGGCAGACTGAAGTAATGTAATGATGTAATGTAATCCCGGTGATGACGGTCCAGGACTCGTGTGATAGTTCTGGTATCGTGCTTGCACTATTTGTGTGTGTGTGTGTGTGTTTGCTGAATCAGCGATGTGTAGAGATGGCGAGGTGATTACAGTCATGACACTGGGGGGTGGATTATGGGGGATTACACGCACACACACATGCACACACACTTGAACACACACACACGCATGCGCGCGCACGCACACACAGTCTTAATGTGAGGCTAATACTGTTCTACAAAAGGGTCAGAGAGAAACGGACCAGGAGATAGAAATAAAAGGTGGACATGTCCCAATGGATTATGTCAAAACATGATAAAAAATGAAGCAGCTTGTATGTTTGACTGTTGTTCTCTTTCCTTCCTTTCTTGTCCTCTCGCCCTCTTTCTAATCCCTCCCTTCCAGGCTGTAGGCTGGCAACATGGCCATACCCAGGAGACCACCTCCTCCCTCTCCTCGGTCTCCGCTCTTCCTCCTGCTCCTCCTCCTCCTGCTCCTCATCTCCTCCCCGCTGCCCCTGCAGGCCCGGCCGCTCCTCCTCCACCCGTCCATCAACGTGGCGGTGGTGTTCAGCGGCTCCAGCTACCAGAACGAGGTCAGGGGTCGCCTCAGCGGGGAGAACTTTGTGGACCTGCCCGTGGTGGTCAGCCCCGTGACGGTGCTGGTCAACGACACCAACCCGCGCGACCTGCTGACGCGCCTGTGTGACACCATGGCGATGGAGAAGCTGCACGCCGTGGTGTTTGAGGATGATGTGGGCTCAGGTGCCGGCGTTCAGGTAAAAGAGAAAGGAAAGATTTGTGCATTTTTGGATAGAACGTCGTCTCCGGGGTCTCGGTGTTCAGTCACCCGCATCCGAGCTTCTTAAAGCTTGACAAGCAAACAGCTGTCCCGTCCTGTCATCTTAAATCATAAAGTGGGGCTGCAAAAAAAAAGAAGAAGAAGAGCTAATTCAGATGCCAGGCATTTACTACCTGTGCTGAAATTAAATTACAGTGTTTCTATGGGTTTTTCTTTCGTGAAGGGAGCAGAAGCGACATCAAAAACAAAATGCAAATACTCCCTGAACAGATCCCCTACCACGGGAAGGAGATCTGAGAGAAGACAAATCTTACTCTACTCTGACGTGTCTACTTAGAAAGATGTAAAAACTGATTTCAGCAAAAATGTAGCATAACTCTGCTACCAGATTGAAAAAGAGCGCTGTGCCCTTACGGTGATTTTCAACTTTCTTTATGCGAACGTGCACTCTGTTTTGTCTCCAGGTGGCAGAGGTGGCACAGATCCTGGACTTCCTCTCCACCCAGACAGCGCTGCCAATCGTGGGCGTCAGCGGCGGCTCTGCGGTTGTCATACCATACAAGGTAGCGTGCAAAATAATGAACCTGTCGTCTTTGCACTGGCCCGTCACCCGGCCGGAGCCGGGATTGGGCACAGAGCCGTCTGCCTGTGCTCGTTGTGCCACAGCGATGGCACGAAAAAATGTAACACTACTCACAGGCAGTATAACGCGCAATGAAAAAAGGAAGAAGAGGAGATTCGGGGCGATGAAATGAACAACGGCCGGTAAAGTAAACCCCCGACGGCGGCGGCGGCAGCAGCAACAGCGGCACTCGCTCCTCGCCGCCTCCTGTCTTAGTCAGAACTCTTCCACACCGGCGTCATTCAGCTTAAAACAACTTAAGTAGGTCAGAGCGGTGAAGCCTACTCTGGCAAAGCAACTGGCTGCATGCAAATATTTGGATACGTGCAAAATGCAGACGAATGCGATGACTGCAGCTCATCGACCCCCTCATCAGCTCCTCTAATCCCCGGCTGGGAAGAGTCGGAGTTGTGGGAAGGGGAAACTCTTCTTTCTTTCTTTTGTCTCTTTTTGTGCGAGGGGAAGACGAGTGCTTCTGGGCCGTCCGCGCCTCGATCAATCATCCCCTGCGCAATTGAAGAGCAGCAGGTCTTTTTCCTGCTATGATTTAGCAAGTATCTGGTTGATGATTGGATATGGGGGGGGGGGGGGGGGGGGAGTGAGTTGTGTAAGTAGAAGGTGAAGAAGAGATTAATGACACCAGACGGATTGTTAATCTGTGCCTTTTTTCTCCGTTTTTGAGGAGCATAATGGCTCCATCACTTCTTCTCCTCTCTCTCGCTCCCTCTCTCCGCTCTTCTTCCCTTCCTTCCTTTAACTGCTTAACTATCATCAACACCTTGTATTTATAGAAGCAACTCTCACACATAGAAACACACATGCAAATGAAAAACCCTCACATACGAGATCTCACACACACACACACACACACACACACACACACACACACACACACACTAGGCCAAATGGGCGAATTCCGGGGACCGATCCACGCAGCAGCATCTCTCAACCGAGCTGAAAGGTGCTGGATTTCGCCCCCCCCCGGGAGACATTTTGTGAACTACTTGCACGTTGTGTTTATCAGTTTCCCGTGAATCCAAAGTGTATCTTGCAGACGCCGTGTCACCGCTGTACGGATGTTCGTATTAAACAGGCGGAGTTGTCGCTGCAGGACGGCGATTGATTCGCTGTGTTTTGATGGCGGAGTGAGCGAGGGGAGGGGAGGGGAGCGCGTCGACGAAGCTCGGCTGGCAGCTGCCTGAAGGATGTTTCGCTGTCTCGCAGATGCGTCTCCCGTCTCTCTTTTACAAGTGAAATAGTCGTTCTCGTCTCCCCGCTTCCTTCCTTTCTCGTTTCTCCCAACCTTCTGTATTATGTCAAACCGTTACCGCCTTTCCCCGCACTTCACTACTGAGCATATTTAAATCCAGACTTTTTTGGCTCCTTTGTGCGCTGGCTGAATCCATTAGGCCAGAGGAGCTGTGCTCCTCCCTGGTTCTCTTGGAGCTCCAGGACCTTATTAAACTGTAAATTAGGCCCTTCAGGAGGCTGAAGCCTCCCACTGCCCTTCATCATTCAACCCAAATCAAAACCTCTTTCCTTTTTTTCCTTTGCTCTGCTGCCGTCCTTGTGTGCGCTCCCTCTTTCCCTTATCGCCGCCTGCTTCACCTTAAATTAGCCATGAGGAGCTCACATCACACACTCCTTTCCCTCCACGGCGGTTCTACGAGCCTCCAAAGTATCCGGGCCAAAGTTTGTCAGTCATCTGCAATCTCTATTTTCTAATTTGCCGGGCCGATCACGGCTGGCTCTGTCGGGATTATTTAACCTCCCGGCTTGACGGCGGCGAAAAAAAAACAAGCGCACAGATGGGACGTCACGCGTTGAACCCGGGCGACCGCTCGTCTGGCGAAGCCCAAAGTGTTGAGTGACAGTTCTCTATATAGCACAAAGACTGAAGCGCTCTCCTCTGAGGTGAGCCTGTCGAAGGCCTCATTCAGCCCTCGCTCTCTTTTCTCTCTTTCACACTCCTTTGTTGCCAGCAAGAAGGGGCGGGGGGAAGCTTGTCAGAGGTGTCTGGCATAATGGGACAGGTGGATTGGACGGAGAAAGACATATGTCTGAGTGCATGATTCTCTTGGGGGATAAAAGAGCTCAATAGTGCTTGATTATCAATAGCCTGACGGCGATGAATGAATCTTTGATGGTGGGTTTAAAAAGAAGAAGAAGCAGCAGCCGTGCGGGCCACCTATTTATGGTTCGCGTCGCAGTGATCTCTCTCTCTCTCTCTCTATGGCAAAACAACGAGGAAGGAGGGAATGAGACGAAGATGAAAAGATGGACGGGAGGAGGGGAAGTGTGTCTTTTGTCGGGCGGCAACATGCATCAGGCGAAGGAAAAGAGAACGCGCGAGGGGAACGGCTGGGGGGGAAGGCAGGAAGACTGTTCAACAGGGCCTGTGAGCCAAAAGAGAGAGAAAGAAGATATGGAAACGTATCTGTCCGAGGAGTCGGAAATTTGAGGTTGAGGGCGTTTTCTCTTTGTGTGACTTGAAGAACTGTCGCAATTACGCAATAAGCAATAACTAAGATAACAATCGTCATCAGTGTCTGTCCACGTAGCTATATAAACCAAAGATTTACATGTTCGGAAAGGCAAAATGGCCAAAAGTACGTGGACAGCCAAACAAAATATGTGGATGTCCACACATTACACATGATGGATGAACATCTCCTTCTGAAACGATGGACATCAATTGGCTGCTATGTCATACACATGGTACACATGTTGTCAAAGGGTCTTAAAGGGTTTTAACCCACACCGTGATCTTTTCCTAAAACCTAACCAAGGATTTTTGTCGCTGAAAACTGGAGCCCGCAAGATCTGAAGGCCTGAAGGCCTGAAGGCAAGAAGTCAAACCTGTCCCCACCAGCACAAGTCATTTCACCACATTTCATAATCTGGCTGCGGGGATTTTTTTCCCCTCCCATTCGGCCACAAGAGTATTAGAGCAAAGTCTGGCGCTCGGGGTTCCAGTTCATCCCGCGGATGTCGGACGGGGTCGACGTCGGGGCCCCGTGCGAGGCCATGTTCCTTCACGCCACCCCGGGAAACCTTTTTCTCTCGGAAAGTGACTTCTCCAATGTGTTGACACGTTATGTCTCAAAAAAACATTGTGCACTAAGGTCTGTGGACAGGCCTATCTACATCATCTACACACATACAGTATAAATAAAGTGTAAACTGAGAGATTACTGCAAGCAGCCGGTTGATACTTTTGGACGGTGGCAATCGTGATCAAATGTTGCCATCGTCCTTTTCGATGAGCGCACGACGGCCATGTTGGATTTTAGACATCACTGCCCTGTCGATACTCTTGACAGTCAGCTGGAAACAGGAGACAAACGCAGTCCACCTTGTTTTCCGTGCAGTTAAAAGTTCCCCCCGGATGGAAGCAAGGTGTAAAGGCTGCCAAGAGTCCTGTAAAAAAATAAATAATAATAATCCGAGATTTCCCTGAAGCCTCGATGGTCATGGAGGAAGCCACGACCATTCAAACTGGAACCAGTGACTTTCATTGTGCTGAGCAAAATCCACCTTGCGCCAACACTCAAAACCGTCAAATCATGAAAGATCATCACCCAGCTTCAAAATACGTCCCGAAAAAAAGGGTTATTTCGCTTTTTTGCGAAACCAGAAGTATTCACGTGGTTGAATAACGAAAGTGTCGTGAAACATTTTTTTCGTTCACGGCCGCTTAGTGATACATCGGCACAGAACAGATTAATTAACGACAGGCGACAACTCATATCTCTTCTCGTGAGGGACAATTAAATGTCCCCCATTGTACACAGTGACCGTCTAATCGCTCACAGAAGCAGATTGTGCTCATTACAGTCAGGAACATCAAACAGCGACTGATTGTGGTTGCGGACGGTGATAAAGTCCCGACTAAACAGGGCTGACAGCTTAATGCGTTCGCCAGGCAAACAAACAACAAAAGAAGCGTTTAAGTATGAACGGGATGGATTTTAAGAGGCAAAGTAAAGTGTCGAGCGCGAGTGCTTCCGTGCATTTCATCGTTTATGAGCGTGTGAAAGTCAGAGCCAGGGGGTTGAAGTCTAAAAGTCTCGGGTCCCTCTCTGGTTGTGATATTGGACCAAATGAAAGTTTCGTTCTTCTGTGTTTCTGCGCTCGGACTGACCCGCTTTCGCCCGCGTTTGTCCCTCCCGTTACTTCGACGTCTCTTCTCCTCTCCACCTCGCCTCACTCCCGACTCTCTCTTTGGCCTCCTGGTCCAGAAACTCCGGAAGCAGGTCACGAGGAGCCCAGAGCCGCCGCAGTATTCCCAATTGAAACTGGGTTTTTTAATCGCTGGAAATGAAACGGCGTTAGTGGCCAGGCAGCCGCCAAATTTTCAACAGCATGACCCAGTAATTCCAACTGGACGGGCAGTGGCTGTGCAATGTGGTTTTCAGAATTTCACTTCATTTTCTTTGTCGCGGGAGTGGTTGATTATATATGGAGGAGGGGCCTATAGAGTAGAGTAAAACTACTATATTTACCACATATATTTAGTGAAGTAGAAGTACTGCGTATCAGAAAACTCTAATATTGATTGCATGTCCAAATACAAAAGCAAAGTTGAGTAAATTGACTTCCCATTACTGGAGAATGGAGCTTGCAGATATGCAAACTATTCAACATCGACGTTACAGATGCGACGTGTGAGTGAGCATCCGTGTCGGCGACCTGCTTCCTGTTTGACCGACACCGCTCTTTCCACCGAGGGGGGAGTTGTCGGCGCGCGCCTCTCCCCCGGCGAGAGGAGTGTGTGAGCAGCCACCGTGTCCACCGTCTTCCTGTCACATTACCATACGCTCCTGCAGCAGGACTGCTAATGACGTGTGTGTGTGTGTGTGTGTGTGTGTGTGTGTGTGTGTGTGTGTGTGTGTGTGTGTGTGTGTGTGTGTGTGTGTGTGTGTGTGTGTGTGTGTGTGTGTGTGTGTGTGTGTGTGTGTGTGTGTGTGTGTGTGTGTGTGTGTGTGTGTGTGTGTGTGTGTGTGTGTGTGTGTGTGTGTGTGTGTGTGAGACAGCTGGGAAGGGAAGGTTGGGAAACTGTCTATAGATATACTATGTGAAAAAAGAAGATCATTTCACAAAGACAATCCATGCCTATGTTCCCATTTTTTAGATGCTGCTATTTGCAAAGTGATCGAACCGTGATTGACACGGGGGGGGTCACCATGTTATTAATTTTCAGCGTCACTAATTGGCTTTTAATGACGCTTCATCAACTGATGCACCTCACCACCACTCCTCCTTCACAATCAAAGCTGAAGTGGGACACTGTGGCATTAGCCAGGACTCCCAGTCCGGAGGGCAATTTCTTATTCATTCAGTGACAGCCGGACACCGCTATTTTTACAGCCATGCTGGTGCACAGCCCAGCCAGTGGTCTGGTGGAGTCTGGGCCTGCGGAGGCGAGTCTCCAACGAGCTCGGCCGGAGATAAGACCAGGAAAAAGTTGAGTGAAGGAAGGAGTCTGGCTGTGACATTCCCGCCGTATTCCTCGGGCTGCACGGGCTCTCTGAGCCGTGGGAGACGGGAAGAGCAACAGGGGGAAGAGATATGACAGTTAGTCATCTCTGAGAGGATCTGAGACCATGCTCCCAAACGGCGCTTGACAGTTCAACACCATCCCGCCTCACTCGTCTGTCTTCCTCACACATGCACACGCACGCACGCACGCACGCACGCACGCACGCACGCACGCACGCACGCACGCACGCACGCACACAGGCGCGCGTGTGCTGCTGTGTTTTGACATTTCCCATCCTGTGTCCAGTTATCTGCAGCACAGATTACGGATGTTAAAAAAGAAAAAATTGTAGGCGACCATATTACTCTGATCTTCACCTTCTTGCACCAGCTCGCGTGACAGAATCAAATTCAGAATATTGCGACTTGTGCTGAGCCCTGCGCAGTCTTGCGCCCGCTTACATCACAGCGCGATTGGCCGCTTGGATCTCTACGCCGGTCCATCTGAGGAAAGGGCAGGGACAGGCCTTTCACTCGAATCTGCTCAAACTGTTTTCTAGCTTTAATGTTAGTATTCGCCTGAATGCAGCCTATACAGTGTGTGTGTGTCTTCTGTGTACATGCATACGGTGTGTGTGTGTGTGTGTGTGTGTGTTTTTTAAACTGGACTAAACATGCTTGAAAATGTTAAAATTTGATGGTGCTAGTTTTGCAAAAATATTGAATGTCAATAGAAATATTCACAATCATGGCTTTCATGGTCCCAACAGGGTGAACCAATATTCTGTTTTTTGCTGGAAAGAGACGTTCGTGGTCCTCAGCAGAATGACTTTATCTCAATGGGATAAATTAGCACAAATCTGTGTGCAGATATTCATGGCTCCCAGATGATGCACCACATTGACTACTGTATGGCGATTCCCTGACTTTTCCTACAGGGACACTATTGCTGTTTCCAACTCTGAATGGCCTAAATACACTCTGAACATTTTCCTTTTTTTAAATTTTCCTACTGTATTCTCACATGAGCTTTCACTTTTACTAGGTTCTGTAAAATGACAGGAGCAACATTTGCGGACATTTGCGTTCGCACGTTCAGCCCCTCCCGAGAAAAAGTTCAGGAAAATGTCCGGACATTTTTCTGAAAGCGCCAACAATTATTGTAAAGAATTGCTGTGCAATGTCACACAAATATTAATGGCACTGTTGGGATGAACTTATGTTTTCTTATGTGATCCTTCATCATCCCCACACTCAGTACAGATGTTTGCTGTTGGGTTTAGATCAAATCTTAAACTTTGGCACATGACCAGAAGACTTCTGGTTTGAAACCCTGAGAAAAAAATATTTTTAGTCTCCCCCTGTTGACTGTTTTTCTCTCTGCATCTTTCCCTCGGACACTTTTCCCACTCTCCCCCCCCCCCCCCCGTCTTTTCATCCCTTTAGCCTAGTTTTTCTGAATGATATTTAAAGGACATTCGGTGGCCTCCAATTCAATGGGCCCTAATAACTTTCCATCTTATCTGTCAACACACAGAAGTGCACACATCGGGTAGCTATGCAAATATATGCACAGACACTTAGACCGGCCCTATTTAGACAGAAATAGAGCAGCGGGACTGAGCGTTGGCAGTTCACAGACACTCGTACCAGACAGTGGCTGAATGTGGAAAGCTCCTTTGTAGAGTGTATGATTCTGTAAACGTGCAAAAAGTGTAAATGCTCAACTGTCCCATATACGACACATGACTCGGCATCTGCGTCTTTATTGCTTTAAGGTTCAGTGTGTATTTGACAATGCCGGGTTGTTTCCATCTTTCCCAATCAAACAGTTTAAATGCTTTACAGTTTCTATGTTTAAATAGTGTGTATTGCTATGATGCTCTAGGACATCGTAGATATATACAGTATATATAAAGGTATTTGAACATGTCACGAAGCCAATTCAAGTGCCATTGTCAAAGCATAACTCTTTCTCTTTACCCCGTTCGTCACTTCTTTTCAACTTTAATTGGTTTCACCGTGTCGCCTGTGTGACTTTTAACGGTAACACGTTCACGAGTGATAGTATTCTTCTTGAACGAGAGCTCAAATTATTCAAATGTACCATGCTTTGTAGCGGTTAAGTTCATATTTGAACATTCGGCGGCGGTGACAATGTGAGATCGGCAGCAGTCGAGTTCAATTTAAAGCCTTTTGTCGGTTTGCTTCCGTTGCGACCCAAGCGCTTTATCTCTGATCTTCGTTTGCCGATTCACTCGAGATATTTTACCTGAGCAGAGTTCCTCTATGCGCAGGCGAAGAATATTTCGTGAGCCGAGGGCACATTCAGAACTCGTGATGCATTTGCAGAAAGTGCGTGTTTGGCAGTCTTCAAGATATTTTTTGCACATTGTGTGCTACAATGACAAGTGACAATTTCAAAAGCCCTTTTAAAGCAAACATCCACCCTGCTGAAAGGCCTTTGAGACAAATACAGCTCCCAATCTGCTGTTGCATCGACCGTATTTGATTTCGTGAAACATTTTCTCTCCGTCTGAATCCTTAAAGCCAGACTCTCTAACTTCTCTTACACAGGCAGAAGGTTCCTCCTTCCTGCAGATGGGGGCGTCTCTGGAGCAGCAGATCCTCTGCATGTTCAAGGTACAGATGTGTGTATTTCATCGCCAACTGGCGATCCTCATCATCGCCCGTTTGTCAAATGCAGAGAAGGTCAAGTCCACTGACTGATTAACGCCATGGAGGGGAAACCGCGACAATCCTTGATCTGATGATCTGGACCAATTTCCACAAACAGATAAAAAAAAATCTGTATTTGGGATGGATTGTACAAATTCTCATGAGATTAGAGGGACTGATGTCAACGGATGTTTTGGGGGTCACCTGGCTCATGTCAGTTAAATCTGTGATAACCCCAACTGTACTTTATCATCCATTTCCACAACTGAGAAATATCCACAGCAAAATGTATTATTATTTTTTAAGGTATTAAATCTATAAGCATCTCTAAAGCTCATTATATGTTGGTTGTTTAATCCATAATCCATTTGATTTTTGATCTCATCATCAGTCCTTAACACTCTTATACGCATGTGCAATAATTCTTAATAAATGACTTACACTAGACACACTCTCCCTGTTCCAGCTCATGGAGGAGTATGACTGGGGCGCGTTTGCGGTGATCACCAGCTTGCTGCCGGGATACGACACCTTTGTGGACATAGTTGAGGCCTACACGGACACGTCCTATTTCCTGTGGAATCTACAGGATGTTTTAACCCTGGAAATGTCTGTTGGGTCAAACGACGGGAAGACCAAGCGCATGCTGCAGCAGGTACGACGAACCACGCGGCGCCTGGGTCTGGTCCCACCGACCGCTTGCGAAAACCATCACTTCACTGAGTTCGAGTGTAAAAGCCTTGAATTCTTAACAAACAACGGGATAGCTTCGAACCATAAAGATGTTGCAGTTTTAATGCTGCGACTTTAGTATCGTCCAATCAAAAGCAACCAACTACAGCATCAGTGTAGTGTAGCTGCTACAAAATAACAGTTCCATGGCCCAAATAATATATATGACCTCATCGTCAAAACTCTGCATATCTGTAAATATGTGTATTAGAGTTAGTAGCATCCATACAGTTTAGGGTGAGAAGGAAATATACGATTATACTTGCATAACCAACACTATTTATTCATTTAGTCTGACAATATTGGCAGATTATTTTGTTTTACAACAATCCAACTTCGTAACTTACTCGTATACACACTTTGCATGAATTGCAACGGCAATTACTGCAAGGGTGTAAATACTGAGTGGAGACAGATGTAAGAACTATTTTTGATTTAGTGCTTTAATTGTGCTGCTGTAATTAAGTGAATTCTCAAAACTCTGCAGTCGGTAAAACGTGCCCTGCGCCATGTTATAAATATGCAAAGTTTGAAACTTAGAAAAAGCCGCTGGAGTCACTGTTTGCCGATGGCCTCCAGCAGCGCCGCATGTTCAGGCTGCGTTTCCTCTCCGCCCTGTGAGCCGCCGCCGAGAGATTCCTGTTTCCCTGTCCGCAGTTGGACTCGCAGGTCCTGCTGGCGTACTGCTCCCACGAGGAGGCGCAGTACCTGTTCCGTCAGGCCGCCGAGGTGGGCCTGCTGGGGCCGGGCTACATCTGGATCCTCCCCAGCCTGGCCGTGGGCAACCCCGACAGCCCCCCGCCCGACGGCTTCCCCGTCGGCGTGATCGGCGTGATCACGGACCAGTGGAGGAAGAGCCTGCGGCAGCGGGTGAGGGAGGGCGTCGCCATCACCGCCAAAGGGGCCGAGAGCTTCAAGAAGCAGCACGGCTTCATCCCCGAGGGACACGGCGACTGCAGCAAGCTCGCCAAGCACTCGGACAACAACACTCTGTTCAGGTGAGAAACACTGTTGTCAGCCTGAATACAATTTGAACCAATTGTCATATGATTCCCATCAGAGTGAGACGGAAGACGGAAGAGAGCACAACTTTAGTGTTTTGCACTTGGTCTGAAATGCGAATCTACCACGGCTTCATTATTCACAGGCCAATCAGTCGTGGGTTCAGCGAAACCCGCTCCTGCCCTGCACCAATCACCTGCCACTATCGTCGCCTGATGAACTACTTCCAGTCCCCGACATTAAATTGAAAACCCCTCCCGGGGGAGCTTTAGGTTTTTTAATTAGGAAGCGATGATGACGTGTGTTTCTCTGTTTACATGGATATGCAGATTCTTCTGTGATGTAGAATTGAAAGTTCCTTGACGGCGCGCGACGCTTTCCTTTCACTGTGTGAGTTGCAGGCACATGATGAACGTGACGTGGGAACGGAGAGATCTGTCGTTCAACAGCCAGGGCTTCCTCTCCAACCCCTCCATGATCATCGTCGCTCTGGACCGGGAGCGGCTCTGGGACAAGGTACGCGGCAGCGAGAAGCTCAGCCATATTAAAACATGCCGATTTCAATACCGCAGCATGAATGAGACATAGAAGTTTTCAGAACCAATGTTTCGTACTGTGCAAGTGTCCTGAGTTTTAATCCATGAACAAAAATAGACATAATAGAGGCCAAGAGCTTCAGTTTTGTTTATAGTGCCGTTATGAGCTGCTGTGTCTCTATGTAAGCACAAAAAACATCTGTCACCAAGTCTTTTCTTATTATCATAAGAATCAGGACTTTGAAAAGATTGTGTAAGAAACTGTGTCTATTCCGAAGAAGGACCTGGAGGAAATGGCTTTTTTTGGAACTATTATAACTTAATTCACAACTTTATTCTTGTAATATTATAACGTTCTTTTCTATTACAACTTTATTCTTGTGATATTGCGACCGTCCTCTCAAAATATCCGAATATTTTTTTCTTCTACAACGCCCCTAAACCTCTTTCGTACTCCCGCAGTCCAAAGTCCTGCAGTGTAGGATGCCAAGACATATCTTCCATGGACAGTGGATACAACAAGTGATCCCCCCACAAAAAAACAAAAAAACAAACTCCTGGAAGGGCGAAATTACAAGAGTGGACATGATTCCAAATCAATAATATTGCGCGTGTGTGTGTGTGTGTGTTTCCTGTCGACGCCGTAGTCTTCTCTTACTCTTGTTTCATCATCACCATTCCTGAGTATTTTCACTTCCTTTTACACACACACACACACACACACACACGCAAGCACGCACGCACTTATCAAAGCCTGAGGGCCAATTGGACAAAAGGCCGACTACACAAAGAGACCTGAACGTAATCTCACGGCTACAGTTGAACTCATTTACTTCTGCCCCGGAACGACCAACACACTTCATCAATGTCGACCCGTGGCTGCTGTGTATGTACGTGTGTGCACCAACATGGTCATGTAATTGTGTCCAAATAGGGTCTGGTGTGTGTGTGTGTGTGTTCGGTGTGTGTGTCTTTGTGTGCGGTGTGCCAACAGCTTTACACACACTTCACCCATGTGCTATGCTTGCTCACGACCCCGTCCGACAAGACGCCACCAGCTTCCGCGCGCTCGTTTGAATTCGGTGAATCTGCTCTCGTTGTCAGTGTCATTACGACCCGATCTGTCTCTGCCCCCCCCCCCCCTCCTCCATCTCCTCCTCCTCCCCCCCCCCCCCCCCCCCCCCTCCGTGTCGTGTAGCTCGTCCGTGGAGATGACAGGTTGCCGTGTACTTGCTCTTTTCAAGTGCTCCTCCTCCATTGTGACACCCTGACAATTTAACGTGCTATTTCTTCTTTTGTCTGAGGAGTGCCGCTGGGTGACACTCTGGACCGATAGCCCCCCCCCCCCCCCCCCCCCACCGTTCGCTGCTCTGCCCCTCTCCTACGTTTCCATCGGGTTTTCCTTCTTTCCCTATATTTTTCACTTTGTTTTTTGCACCTGTGGAATAGCCGCAGTGAGTTAAAATCTGGTTATCATTTTTTTTATTAACATTGGACCTTCACTCACTGAGAATTATCACCCATCTCTGCCCTTAATTCTTAGATCGTTCAGCATATAGCTTTTTTTCGGCTTTACAGCCCACAACTTCACTGTTTGGGGGTTTTCCTCTCATGTGCTCCCATCGGTTTCATTTCCAGCTGCAGCACGCAGCTGTTTTCAGTCTAAAAAAACCCTCTATAATGAACTGACTGTGCACTACTGTACCTTCTCTGCACCAAACAGCACACAGACAAATTCAGCGACAAGCCCCCCTTCTTTTAATTTTCCAACATCGAAGGCCATCGAATAGACAGAAGATCTGTGCGGACAGAAAGAGTCGGATGTTAATTTGCTCAGGCTGCCTTACTAAAACTAACATTCATTATGTAATACATTTACTGGGATCTCTGACATGAAAGGATTTCGGGGGGGGGGGGATTCCTGCATTTTTAACCGAGGATCCTTGTGATGAAAAACGTTCTGGCGCCTTCCCAACAGTGATGGAGTGACGGCCTCCGCGAGAAGATGAGACGCACGAGAGTCCCATAACAGACAGGACTGAAACGATGGATCTGCACGACCGGCGTCTCCGTGATTTCGCAGAAAAAAACAAATGGCCATCCCCACACGTCGCATGCCGCACCTTTTTCGCGGCGGATTTGTAAATCATCTCATGTATGGAAAGAGAGAGGGGGGAAAGGAGCGCGTTCGCGCGAGGGAGCTGGAGAACAAACCCAAAGAGGGCTGCCATGAAAAAGAGGTCTCATTAAAACTGTGAGGGAGCGAGTTTCACTCGCAGTAAGTCAGAGCCGGCTGAGCTCAGTGCGGCTCATTAGGTTCAGGCTGATATGACAAACAGGCCCGGTTCTCACGGAGAGGGTTTCCACTGAGCTTAGTGCAGACTGCGATGGGATTATTCATCGTGTGATGTGATATTAGACAGCAATTTTGGTCAGGAGTGGTCCCCCCCCCCCCACCCCCTCGACATTATAAAAACTCAATCTGTTTCCCTTTCCTGCCTTATTCCGTCGCCTGTCAGCACATCTGATCCTCGATGTATTTCAGTTCATAAAGAGCTTTTTCTTTTTTCATCACCAAAACATTTTAAAAAAATTTTCCCCCCCACAAAAGCAGCAAATATTTCCGACACGAAAAACCGGAGGCGGGGGTGGGGGGGGGGGGGGGGGGGGGTGGGAGTTTAAAACCCACACATAATAAATGGCGCTAATCACTTGAACTGTTCCCATTTATGAGCAGTGGCATTTCAATATGTTTCTTAAGTTGAAAAAAATGGAAAAAGAAAATTAATAATTGAATAATCAGTCAACAAAATGAACACAGACTGAAGGCAACACATGCTCGGATGTATTATTTATGTGATGCAGGCAGTTGGCTCGTTGTATTAGTTTTTTCGGCTTCTTTCCCCCCTCCCCAATACGTCTTAGTCAAAGACTTTTAAGTCTCCTCAGTATGCATTAATGAACTCTCCCTTCATCTTCTAATCCTCTTCCTCCAGGTCAGCAAATGCAAATGTTCCTTTATATGTATATTGAACAATAACATTCATCCCGTCAAGTGGGGAAAGGCAGGTGAGAGTCAAACACCCACGTGTGCATGGTCATGCTCTTTGTGTCCCCGGCCCTGCCCCTCTCCAGGTGGGTACGTACGCCCGGGGGATCCTCCAGGTGCGCTACCCCGTCTGGCCCCGGTACGGCAGCTTCCTGGAGCAGGTGTCCGACGACCGCCACCTGACCGTGGCGACGCTGGAGGAGCATCCCTTCGTCATGGTGGAGAACGTGGACCCGGGCACCGGCACGTGCGTCCGCAACACGGTGCCCTGCAGGCGCCAGTCCAACCGCACGGAGAGGTACGGGCGGAGAACACGCGTACGCGCCGTTCACATCTGCCCAAGTGGCCGGCAATGAATTTGACTTATGGCTGATGAATCTCAACTTATGGTCAACTTGACCCCTAACCCTAACCCTAACCCTAACCCTTAGGCATTTCACTGGGGGGTTGTGTGCTGGACTATTTCCTGGCCGGGCTCAGTCAATTTTCACACTCGTCGTAAACGCAGTCGGCCAGGAAATAGCCCACCACCACAAAAACCCACTGCCGCCAATTAATGAGATATCAGGTGTTTTTTCACGGAGCTCCAGCGATGCGGGCACGTCGTTTCTCTGTGTCCATAATCTTTATGCTAAGCTAAACTAACCAGCTGCTGGTGTTGTGGCCTCTTAGATTAATGAACGGATACCAGAGTGGTATCAATCTGTTCATCTAATCAATCTGTTCATCTCTCTCTCTCTCTCTCTCTCTCTCTCTCTCTCTTTCTCTCTCTCTCTCTCTTAACATTATTCTAACTTGCCAGTGCTCTGTTCCGGCCCTTGAACCGACGCTCTACGTCATCACTTTCCATCATTTTCTCATCCATGTTTACTTTTGTGAAATGAATGAAAGGTTCATTACAACATATATATATATATATGTATTTGACAAATAAGTCTCAATTCAGACTGAGCGCAGGAAACCAGGTTTCCGTACGGCCCCCACAGTGTTGACACATTTCAAATATTACCCAGTGCTACGCACAGACATCTGCCCCCGCCCCTCTCCGTCTCCCTGCCCTAGTTTAGTTCCGAGTAGACGCTGCAAACCCTCCGCACTTCATTAAACACAGAGTGATTGTGTGCGGCGCCGAGTGTCTGTTAAAAAAAATTAACACACACACACACACACACACACACACACACACACACACACACACACACACACACACACACACACACAGCTCCGGAGTCAAACACGGAACGCGGCGCGGCAGGAAGCAACCGTTACACAGCTGTTACCTCTGACTACGCAATGTCTTGAGTGCCGAGTGATGCTCCGTCGAAAAAAAACATTTATGAAGGAGCATCAGCCACTTTTGTCGGCTTAGCTTCACTGTTGGCCGCGTACCTTTTTACGGCCCCGCCTGGGAATCATTTGAAAAATCTGTAACTTAGCCGGGGAATTATTCCACGCACGAGATCATTTAGGCGTCAGCGACACCAACAGCTTTGTCTTGACTGTTTGCCCCACGACAACTCGTAAGAGAAAAACACCCGAGATCACTCCAAGGCCGAGCAGTCCTCCGTCTACAATGCAGTCTGACCTTCCAAAGAAACTCCCGGGTCGAGATCCGGAGGTGGATCCCTCTCCCTTAGGCCCGCGTGAGTCTTTGAGACCTTGATAACATTTTCATGCAAATAACTATGTGTTGCTGCAAACAGACGAACAAGCACGCAGACCGAAAGCGATTGCATAACCTCCTCGGCGGAGGTAATAATAGTGTGCGTCCTTTGAGGACGGCAGCTCAAAGCAGGAGTGAAAGAAACACCCTTGCCAAAGCTCGTCTGGCGTCGCTGCGTTTTCAGATTCGGCACAAATGTACAATCTTTGCTTGAGACGTTTCAACGCGGTTGTTTGACGATTCAGGACGTGACGATATGTATTTTGTTTAATTTTCTAAAGCCGGTGGTTTCACATGAATAAATTGTTCCTGGAATTCAGCTCGGTACGGAACAGCCGCAAAACTGCCAGATCTCTCCGCTTGCAGTTTATTTTAGTTTTGCGCATTTGCGAGTCAATTTTTTGGTTTGCTTGTTGTAAATGGTATTTGAGAGTGTGGTGCATGGAACCCGCTGTTCCTCGACACGGTTATTATGAACCAGGGAGAATTAGAAGTGCGCACACGTTTCTCATCACAGGCGTATTAGCGTTGTTCCTTCCTTGATCAGCGAGATGTTAAAGGAATAATCTCAACTTCTGAATTTCAAGTGCTGTTCTGCGTTCGTCACCGCAAGGCCGACGCCTGATTACAAATCTCTTTAACGTTTTGCATATGTTGAGAATTTTTTCGAGGCATCTGTTGAGTTCTAACAGTTTTCCTTTTGCATTTCCACTGGACAACGACTTGACTTTGTGGACTTTAAAGTAACAACCTTAGAACAGCATAAATTATCAGTTAATCCAATGTCTTCTCCACCTATTTCCTGGCATGTGAATGTTGCTCTTCCGCAGAATTTATTAACCATGCGTGATTGTGAGCGGAGGACACAGCTCGTTCAGCGTAACAGGAAATAAAGCAATGACCATGGGGACAGATATGACTTACAAAGTCACATTGAGAGGACTTTACCTTCCTTTTGGGGACAATAAAAACAATTCTCCATTACACAAATCATTAGATAGGGTGAGGCTTTGGTTCAAGGTCAGGGCAAGGTTCAGGTTAGACATGACTTCATGAGTTCTGAGCTATGTTTTGAGGAAGGCTATACGAATGGGTTTACTTGAGCACAGCACTGCATATCTTTGTTGTAGTAAATATTTGACGTGACATTTTTGTTGTATCTCTACACTGGAAGTGTAAACGGGGGTGTCCCCCTAACCAGACAGGCCAGATGGTTTGTTACACTCAACCATCTGCGAAGGCTGCTTGGAAAACTGTTTGGAAGAGGGCAGGCATTTTCTTTTGAAAAGATTTTCTTGGCAGGTGATTGGACGAACCATCTGTCTATCACTGTCTGTAACACTTGCCGGAGCCAGTCGGGAGAAGAGAGCGTAAAAACGATCTTTTTCATCGAGGAAATGCCATGGCAACGCGACGGCTAACCTCTGAGCAACGAAAACAGTTGCCCCTCGCCGCCGTCACACCCGAGACACGCCCTCAGCTGCCAGCGGTACCTCCCCCGCCTGATGCTGATTGGTCCAAACCAATGCGGAGCCTGGCATGATGGATTCTCGCTTGTGAGAAATTCTGCAAATGATTGGTGGTGCCAAATAAATAAAACTGGTTCGGGGGAAGGAGTGTCCTCACAATACAGAAAAAATTCTGTCTAGTGTGTGTGTGTGTGAGTGTATCAGTTATGCAGATTGCAGAGCGGGACCGCGGCTGGCACATTAATCACAGAGAGAGATATTACAGTATGTAATGGCTGTTGTTGGGCTCAGTGGCACATTGATTGCCAGTAAAGAAGATTCATTTGCCCGACACGGAGACATCCGTCACAGCGTGGGACAATGCTATTCCACCCGACCCCTCTTTCTGTTTCACTTTCTCCGTCTCTCCGTCTCTCTGTCTGGCATGTCCCATTTGGAAGGTGACCAGCAAAAGAGGGAGAAGGAAAGAAGGGAGCGGGACGAAAGTGTGCGGCTGTATAAATCAGTTAATCTGGCTGTGTTGTCTGAGCAGCTTCCCCTGTAGAGCAGATGTTTTACGTGATTAAAAAACATTTTGTCCTGCTCATTAAAAAAAACAACCTTTTCTTTGGACAGACGATGGCTTCTGTTGCCAGGAGGTTGAGCTGATTATGAGCCAGAATTCCAAAACTAAAATCCAACATTTTGACCACATCGATATACAGTTCTATGTTAAAGCAAAACATGCCGTGACCAAACGGTAGATGTAAACCAGTTGGGGAACAATTATTAGTATCATTACAATTGAATTATACTTACATTATCCACAATGCCATGACAGGTGTTGGACAGGAAAGTAATCACAGAGACATTTTGGTTAGAGGAGAATTAGATAGATTGCTAGATACTTAATTCATCCCAAGAAAATTTTAGTTTAATTATTCAAAAAAGACTGTTCCATCATCCCAAATGTGAGGAATTGCAGCTTTTCTGGGTTTGATATTATGTAATCAGGATATACTATATGGCCAAAAGTATGTGGACATATAAAAATGGACAATTTTACAAAATCCTTTTCCATGTCCAATGACATTTTCTTACCTCTGCTGCCAATATACGAGACTTTTTTTTTTTTATCTACAATACCTGCACATACCAACATGGTAATGTCAATGAAAGACAACAGCGATGGCAGGTGAACTATAGTTAGGGGTTTGGCTATGGGTTGGTATAGCATGATAAATCACAATCGTTCCATGAACTTAACCATGTTACTAGAACTATGTCAAATGTCTTAAAGGTCACCTAAATGTATCAGAGTTGTCATTTTAAGGAAAGCCGCAGTGTTTCCCTTTACTCAATCACGCCATTCCTACATGACTGCAGTTCTGGTCATGTCCTTCGCTCTTCGCCTCTGTCCCCTCCGACCTGAAGTCACTACTCTGTCGGGCCTCATCCACTTGTCCGCCGCGTTTTTCCTGTCAAACCATTCACCTGAGACCGCCCGCCCCCCCCCCCCCCCGTCCCTCCTCGTCTACTCTCTCCGGTCCAACTCCCTCATGGTGTTTCCCTCCACGCTGCACTAGTTTCTAGCAAAACACAACTGCTGCCGGTCCTCAGAGGGATCCTGCGCCGTGTACGTGCACATGTGTTTGTGCGCGAGACGGAGCGGCGCGGCCCAGTTTAAGTGTGTGTGTGTGTGTGTGTGTGTGTGTGTGTGTGTGTGTGTGTGTGTGTGTGTGTGTGTGTGTGTGTGTGTGTGTGTGTGTGTGTGTGTGTGTGTGTGTGTGTGTGTGTGTGTGTGTGTGTGTGTGTGTGTGTGTGTGTGTGTGTGTGTGTGTGTGTGTGTGCGCGCGCATGCATTGTTAGCGGAGTGTGTATCGCGGCGACAGGTGGCCAGCTGCAGCAGCAATTTAATTAACGCTGCGTACATCAGAGCTATTGACTCCCATGGAGGCAAGGAGCCTTTTTCGAAAAGACTTAAAATACGTCTGGAGTGAACGCTCGCACTTCTGAAAATAATCAACTCGAATGTTATTCACCAGCTTGATTATTTGTCATTCAGTGGCCTGGCCCATTTTTTCACTCGCCACATGCTCTCTCTTTCCTTGTATTGTCAGCTCTTATGCTGACTCATTGACATACTGAGGTGATCTCAAACACACACACACACACACACACACACACACACACACACACACACACACACAGTGACTCAGCCCTCTCAGATTTCAGGCCTGCTCGTTGGCAGCAGGATTAACGAGGAAGCTGAAGAAAGGGTGCGTCGACTCCATTTCCCGTCCGCTTTTCAACTTTCCTTGTCCGCCGTCACGCTTTTGCTTTTCTTTTCCATTATTTTTCGCCATTGCCCGTCCTTCTCTTCTCTTCGTCCACACCTCATTAGGTAGCGAGGCCACAGAGAGGAAGTGTGTGTTCCTCAAAACGCCACACATCTTAATGGCCCTTGATTAGGAGGCTGTCATGGTCACTCAACCGTTCGTTGCGGGCCTTGTCGCGCTGCCCGTGTTCGTGTGTGTGTGTGTGTGTGTTTGCAACTTTCACTTGCGTCGTCTGTCTCCCTGAAAGACACCTTCTCAACAGACATTGATTTTACCTAGTGAACCGGCCATCGCCTGCCCTTCACTTTGCTGCCGCGGACGATGGTCGGTGTCGGTGTGTGAGAGCCCGCGGCCGCTAACAACGTTAAAAAAAAACCTACAGCTTTAGTTGCTTTAAGCTAAACATGGGAACAGGTCCCAGCTGCACGGGAGGGTTTCTGACCACAAGACGCTTGAAACAAAACTGTGTATGACTCTGCTTTTGTTCCCTCCTCCTTCTCCCAGTGTTATTGGCCAAGCGGAGTCCTACACCAAACTGTGCTGCAAGGGCTTCTGCATTGACATCCTGAAGAAGCTGTCGCGCACCATCAAGTTCTCCTATGACCTCTACCTGGTCACCAACGGAAAACACGGCAAGCTGGTCCGCGGAACCTGGAACGGCATGATTGGGGAGGTGAGATCGAAGAGAAGGGGCCGAGGTATTAAATTCCCTGAATGCAGCAGCTGACGCAGCTGTGTTGAGTCGCCTGCTGGACTTTTACAGACAATTATTAATATATTATTAATTGTTCATCCCCGAATCGAACAAAAATACATGTAGCTTTGGGCTATGGCATGGCCCAATTACACAGCACTAAGGTAAGTTGACAGCATAAAAACAGCAATGAATACTGACCCAAAGTTTTAGGACCCCAGAATATAGTAGCAATAGTTATCTGTTAAGGTCATTCCACTAATTTAATTCTGTTGAGGTCAAGAACAGGACAATATATGAAAAATAAGACGTTATTTTTAAAGATGGATTCATTTTTTTGGTTGGTTGGGTGGGGGGGGGGGGTTGTTGAAGGGAGTGCAACACAGCATATTCAGATTATCACGTTATGTCAGCAAATAGCTGTAATGTTTACTCTTCCAGTGGATAGTCTAGATACTGAACTTTACCCATGGCCTTGTTCAAACCCGGTATTAACATCCGTCCCTGGTGATGCGATCACGAGCGGACAGCTCGGAGTTCGTCAAGTCACACCCGACACCAGAATGTGTCCCGGGTGCGTCTCCCGTGACCGCTTGCGATCGAATCTCAATTCCCCGCTCAATGTGCAAATAAACACAAGGGGTCATTTCTGTTTGCGAAGACCAAATGATGTTGTTTTTAGCCGGTTTGACTATTCAAAGGTGTCAAATGTCAATGTGCTTGCGTGTGCGTGTGTTTGTGTGTGTGCGTGTGTGTGTGTGTGTTGGCGTGTGTTTGTGTTGGCGTGTGTGTGTGTTTGTGTTGGTGTGTGTGTGTGTGTGTGTGTGTGAAAGAGAACGGAGGCAGGAGTGGCTGAGCGAATCAATGCACTGCACGCAGCTCTATGAAATAACATTTTGCCCACAGGGTTTTCAACATGTGGCCATCAATCCTGATATTGTGGTCGTGGCCCCAAATAATTCAGCGTATTGGCAATGAGAAGTATAAAATTACTTTAGGCTCAAACTGTGGTGGGTCAGAGGATGTCAGCTGTTTTTTTTTTTTATTTGGACCCAAAATGCAGACAACCAGATTTAATGGACGTTTTACAAGATTCGATGAAACTTCCAGGGGGAGGGGATGAGGAGTGAGCGTGGTGAAGCCAAGCAGACGGGCAGTCATGCAAGAGCGAGGCAGGGGTTGAATTTGACAGTGGTGCCGTGGCCGAGTTCCGTGCTTGAGTAGGCGGAGAACAGAGAACAGGAAGCTCACCTCAAAAACTCCAAAAACAAGGAGCCGTGGCATCCTCCATGCGTCTTGCTTGTGTTCACACCTGTACCTGGACGTTAATATCGCGTCTGGACGGGGCCTTGATGCGGCTCAGTGCTGGGCAGGACAGGAAGCATATGCTGGGTTTCACTGGAAACATCTGTCAGCTGCAGCGGGAACCAAGGTTGTGTGGAGAAATCAAAAGAGTGAAGCCGCGGAGCCGGAAAAAAACACAACGAGCAGCTGAAAGACACTAAAATGCTCCTTGGAGCTTAGAGGAAATATGGACGTGGGTGGTACTGTGACTGCAAGTGACCAGTGCCATTAGACCCAATGATAATATAGAAAAATCCACAGTAGTGGGATGAAATGTGCAGACCAGTGGACGCATCACATGTTTACCAGTTTAGAACAACGATACAACTCTTAAGATAATGACTAGAATGCATTGTGTCATGAAGCTAAAAAGAAAAAGAAGAAGAAGAAGCAGATTGTCTTGACTGTGAAGATGAGATTTTGAAGATTCAAGGTTTCGTTCATATTACCACTGAAAAATACAAAGTCATTTGTGCAGCTGACACAGACCGATGCGGTTTGTAATGGACTTGAGGACTTGTGCAGACGTGTGTGTGTGTGTGTGTGTGGGTGTGTGTGTGCGTACGTGTGGTAATTCCCCACCTCTGCTCCGCCGTGCAGCCGGTGGACGATATAAAAACAGCGTCTTAAGTGACAGTAACACCGTATGGCCCTGAGAGTTTCTTTTGGTTCTTGTTCTTGATGGGTTTTATCTAGGTCAGTGGTGTTAGGCCATGCATATACACGCGGAGCTAACGCTCACTTTCTTTTTCGCGCATACACACACACACACACACACACACACACACACACACACACACACACACACACACACACACACACACACACCAAAGCCACATCAAACACACATCAAACACAGGATGCATCTGAAAGTGAAATGCCCTGAACAGGTGTTCCTCAGGAGAGAATTTTTTGCTTGTGTTTCCATGCCTGAAGGCGCTCTGCTATGGGAATGTATCTTTCTCTCTGTATGTGTGTGTGTGTGTGTGTGTTTGTCTGTCTGTGTCTGTCTGTGTGTGTCTGTGTGTGTGTGTGTGTGTGTGTGTGTGTGTGTGTGTACTACATTCACCAAGAACAAAGGTTTCACAATACAAAATTCCTGCTCTTCAGAAACGCCACCTCGAGTATGAGCCATTCTCTCTTCCCGCTTCTTTAGGTGATGTGACAAATATTTCTTTTTTTCCATTTATCTCTGCACACAGCCATTATTAGAGCCACACGCCGCCCGTACAGCACAAGGCGTTCTCTAGTTAAGATATCCTGATTCAGTTCCCTTTTTACCGACGACGAACAACGGTGTGGAACAAAATGCAGAACAAATGCAGGCGGACTCTTTCTTTTCACACCGCTTGCTACTGTCAACGCGTCACTGTGCCGCCGCAGCGCCTCACTTCCTCATGTCTCTTCTCTCAGGTTGTGTACAGGCGAGCTGACATGGCCATCGGCTCCCTCACCATCAACGAGGAGCGTTCGGAAATCATCGACTTCTCGGTGCCGTTCGTGGAGACGGGCATCAGCGTCATGGTAGCCCGCAGCAACGGCACAGTTTCCCCATCTGCCTTTCTCGGTAAGAAGAGAAACAGCAACTGCGTGTTAGCAATGCCACCGTCCCTCTCACCACTTTCCTCCAGGTTGGCCTACTTTAAAAGAGCAGTTCTGTCTCGGCAGCGGCTTCAGGAAACGTCCCATTAAGCCTTCATCCCACCGATAACCGTAGCCTACAAATAAATCCCCTTACCAAAAACCCCAAACAACAGAATTCATCTCAAAAATGAACGTCGCATTTCCCTCGTCTGGTTTCCACGCCAATCCCTTCCTCCGCTCTCCTTCCCGCCATCCCCTGGCCACACATGGTGACCTCCGTCACAGGCGGAGGTTGCAGAAGCAGGAAGTAAAAAAAAAAAAGGGACATTTACTTTAGTCTCTCACGTTTGTTCCTTCACTGCCCCTCCTCCCTCAGAGCCCTACAGCCCAGCAGTTTGGGTCATGATGTTCGTGATGTGCCTGACCGTCGTGGCGGTGACAGTTTTCGTGTTCGAGTACCTCAGTCCGGTTGGCTACAATCGCAGTTTGGTGAGCGCCAAAGGTGAGTTCCACACGTCTCGGCAACACGTTCAATGTTGGAGGGGTGAACGATCAGACCGACGATAAACAGGAGGCCAGTAAAGTCAATATGGGTCCCAAATTATTATCATATTTTGTCCATTTTGTAATGTCTGCTGTGAAAGCAAAATCCATAAAAGGTTTGTAATTTGAATATTGCAAAGCATTTTCAAGGTATGCCTGTGTGTCGGCCGTTTAAAGCCGGCCCCTCTGCCCGTCCTGCGACGCTGAGAGTTCCTCCAACGGGATTTTGGGGGAAGAGGGCTAATCAATCCCAGAACATGGCGCTGACAGAGCGTGCCTGGTCTGCGGGTCCGAAAAGGTCATTTCCCCGTTTTAATTAGCATTCGTCGCCGCGCCAATCGAAGTGTGATTGATGGCGGCGGCGGGCGGCGGCGGCGGCACCCTTCGTCGCTGCACATGAGTGGCGGTGGCAGAGAGCGATGGGAAAAACGGGCTGAGGCCTGTGAAATTACGTTACGTTGTTTGGAAGATGGCAGAAGGGCACGCGATTGCTCGTGAAATACTTGTATTGGAAAAATTGTGACACGTTGTGTTTTGACGAACGTGTAATGCATTTAAAACACTGTCAAGTCATAATCGATCGACAGTTGACCATAGTCTGAAAGGGTTATTTTTATCGAAAAAGCCTTAGAGATCGTTTTCAGACATCGGTCTGCTAGAGATCTGTGACATTTCACATTAATGACTTTACCTCAATCATAAGACACATCCATTAACCACACCGTATCTTTTCTCACTCTGAACTCGGACTCTGTCATCCCTTTATCCCCCCCCCCCCCCCCCCCCCCCCCCACAGATCCCGGCGGTCCAACGTTCACCATCGGGAAGTCGGTGTGGCTCTTGTGGGGCATCGTCTTCAACAACTCGGTGCCCATCGAGAACCCCAAAGGCACAACCAGCAAGATCATGGTGCTGGTGTGGGCCTTCTTCGCCGTCATCTTCCTGGCCTCCTACACCGCCAACCTGGCCGCCTTCATGATCCAGGAGCAGTACATCGACACGGTGTCCGGCCTCTCCGACAAGAAGGTAAGAGACCGAACAGACAAGAGTTTTGCTGTGATTATGAGGCGGGACAGCTTTAGTGAAAGTTCAACCAGACGTCCCGTGCGATAGGGGGAAAACTTCATCTTCCAGCTCTTGTCACAGCATCTCCTCCTCTTTTGCTCTATTCTTCACTCGGCATCGACTAATAAACCACGAAAGGACGAGACAAAAGACCCGCAGAAACCCTTTTAAAGGACCCGTCTGTGCACGCGTCTGTCCTTCTCACATCAGCGGGGAGCCCTGTGGCATGAATGACGAATCAATTACTGCCCCCTGTCAATACAGATGGTGTCTGAGTCCCGACTTGTCCTGTCAGTATTTTCTGCGGTCTGTCCATCAATATTCCCCCCCGTGCCGCCTCCATCCCTCATCTCGCTCACTCTGCTAAAACAAGATCGGGAAATGTCAAACGTTTTTTTTTTTTTAAAAAAGGAAAAAAAACACGCAGCCAAGTCTCAGAAGAAAACAGCACCCATGAATTTGTATGCCGCTTCAATGTGTGTGTGTGTCTGTGTTTGTGCACAGACACACACACACACACACACACACACACACACACACACACACAGACACACACACGTGCTCAGCTTGGAAACGGGGCCTCAGAGGAGCTTTACAAGAAAGCGTTTCATTCTTCGCAGATAGCGAAAGAAAACAACTCCCAGGCAGGGACCAGCCGAGCCACCTCGGTGATCTACGCTTGTATTAAGCGACTGTGTTAACTTTATGCAGATGCATAATGTCCCGCGGCATTGAAAAAAGGAAGAAAAGGCTAATATAAATAACCGCACATGCGGCGCAACCTCAGCTGCTCCCTCGTTCTGCGATCCTGCACAGCGGAGGATTAGGCGGGCTTAGGTCGTAGGCTGGCTGGGTTCATATCTCGCAGGTTTAAGGGATAAGGATGCTGGAGTTCCGCTTTCGTCTCATTGTCGATAAACGCCTTGAAAAAAAAGACTATAACCAACAATGTGTTTCTCTCGATTACGGGTTTTTTCACTTCCCATCCCTCAGTCCTAAACAAAATTACCAACCTGATCCACTCAGGCATTAATATATATATATATATGTATATATATATATATATTTATTTTTTTTTATTTTTTTTTTTGTGTAAGGGACCTGAGGATAATCAGACCTGATTTAAAATGTGATCAACCCAAGCAGAGAGCGAATGGCGTCACTGGCAGCAGCATAAAGCTCTGCCAACCAATGAGCTGCCTCGGTCAAATCATATCATTACCTCTGGCAAGTTTCTGTTTCCATCCGTTTGTTAGCAAGATTACTACTAAAACAATTTTCACCAGACTCGGTGGAGGGACTGGGCCCGGGCCTGGAAAGAACCCAGCACATTTTGGTGCGGATGTGTTTTTTTCACTATATTCAGCTATATTTTGTGACGAATCATTTACGTTATCAGACCACTTCCTTTCCTTTTCTTTCATATTTCTACTTTCACACGATTGCCTGTAGATCAGCTATTAATTTCTATCAGAGTGCAGGCGTGTGAGTACGGCACTAAGATGGACTTGTAAAGATGTGAACCAAACCTTAATTTCAAATCTGACGTGAGCTTTTGTTCAAGCAGCTGTGTATGATTATATTAATACACACACACACACACACACACACACACACACACACACACTCTCTCTCTCTCGCACGCTCACATTTTGATTGGCCCATTCATTTTGCGCTCGGCTCAAAAGGTCATTGCCGTAACCGTGATGAATAGGTCCTTCCTGTTTACAACTTAATTGAGCTCGAACAGACGTATTTCCGCTTCATCCCCGCGTCGCGCGACAGCTCGTGAAATGTTCAGATTTGAACCGGATTAGAGTTCGTCTGTGAGATGATTCACACTGTGTGTGTGTGTGTGTGTGTGTGTGTGTGTGTGTGTGTGTGTGTGTGTGTGTGTGTGTGTGTGTGTGCGTGGACTGATTGGTTTAATCAAATTGAGGTGAGCGAGTGTCGGCGCTAGTCTATTTCTGCAGGATTGAGTTTGGTTGCTGATCAGATCAATTTGGTTTAAACAGAAATGGAATGACTCTAAAATGGATTTCATTTAACTGAGTAGTCCCTCATCCTCTTTACTCCCGTCTACCTCTTCATTCTGGTTCCCCTTTTTCTCCTCTCTTCACTCTCTTCTTTCCCCTTGTTTCAATTCCTTTCTTCTCCTCGTTTGTCCAAATCCTACCTCATCTTGACTTCCCTCTTCTCTGTCCTCACCTTGTTTCCTTTTCTCATTCCTCCTCATTCCTTTCCTCCTTCTCCATTCCTGTCTTTCCTTTCCTCCTTCTCCATTCCTGTCTTTCCTTTCCCCTCCTGTTTTGGCGTCTTTTCCTCTTCCTTTTCTATTCCTCCTTTCTCCTTCCCTCTCTACTCTTTCCTTTCCTCTTTCTTCTATCTTCACCATCTTCTTTCCTTTCATTGTCCTTTTTCTTTACCTTTTCTCCTCTGTCCACTTTTTCTTTTGTTCTCCACTAACTTCCTTCCCTCACTTGTCTCTTCTTTCTTCATGCCCTCTTTTCACTTACTTACTCTCATTACTTCCCCATTAATAAATCGCTTCTTTCCCTCTAATCGTCCCACCGTTACCTTTACTTTCTTTAAGCACGTTTTCCTCCCTACTACTCTCTCTACTACCACTCTTTACTTTTTCAAAAATGTCTTCCCCGTCTCGTCCCCCTCTCTCCCATCTCCCCTATTCTGCTCTCACTCCCTTCAGTCTCTCTCCTCTCCTTCCATTTTCTCTTTACACCTTTGCCTCTCCCCCCCCTCCTCCTTACTAAACTGCCTCTCCCCTTACCTCCCGCTACTCTCCCGACTCCCTCTTCTCATCTCTCATATCTTCCCTCCCCTTTCCCTTTCCTCACACCCTCCTTTATCTCCCTACAGTTCCAGAAACCACACGAGCATTACCCTCCTTTTCGCTTCGGGACGGTCCCGAACGGGAGCACGGAGAGGAACATCCGCAGCAACTATCCCGACATGCACACACACATGATGAAATACAACCAGAAGGGGGTGGAGGAAGCCCTAGAAAGCCTCAAAAACGGGTACAGTTTTACCTTTAAGTTTGAACTTTATCACACAATTAAAAAGGAGGTTGAATTTAACTGATGCTCCTGCCAGTGAAGACGCCACAGTGATGATGAGCGTAATTTGAGGGATTCAGCAGAGACTCTTTGTGTTGTTGCACCTATTCGCGAATTAGGCCGATGTGATGGGTGTATTTTTAGATGTAAAAAAATAAAAATCAAGTGTAGTGAAGCTTGCTTTGTATATAAAAGTGCTGTCAAACATCCCAATCTTCACAAAGAACAAGCTCAAAACATTTGAAGACGTACATTAGTTGAATATCCACAATATCGTATGTAATTTGTGATTTAAATTGAAATATAAGTTTTAGTATTTATGTATCTAAGAAAGCGTTGTATTTTGGAAGAGCCAAGCCTTCGCCGATTTACTTGCTTGCAGGAAGCTGGACGCCTTCATCTACGACGCTGCAGTTTTGAACTACATGGCCGGGAAAGATGAGGGCTGCAAGCTGGTGACCATCGGCAGCGGCAAAGTGTTCGCCACCACGGGGTACGGCATCGCTCTGCAGAAGGACTCCCGCTGGAAGAGGCTTATTGACCTGGCGCTGCTGCAGTTCCTCGGAGATGGTGGGTGGACGCTGGGCGCTTATGCAAACCATACGTCATGGTACAGCACACCGTAGAAAAACCGTGCCACTGGCATCGGTCCAGTTCAGTGTGTGTGGCTTATCAGCAGGGAAAGTGGGCTTACAGGGAAGAGTTAATATCCTGCAGAACAGCAGGGAGTGTTAAGGATGTGATTATTTCCGCGACACACACTCACAAACACATGCGGATCCGCCTACCTACACAAACCCACAAACACACTCACCATGACGGCCGCCCGTGTGCAGTTAATACCCTCCCTCCTCTGAGAGCTTAAGACCAACCCACACACACACACACACACACACACACACACACACACTCACACTCTCTCACTCACTCTCAGCTGTCCATGATGACATAATAAATAGTGAGTTTATGACATTCGGTGACAGAGTGATAAAATGGCTGTGAGGCCTCTGGGGAGAAACGCGGCTCAAGAGGTGGCCACCTGCTCGAAGGCCTTGAGGAGTAGTTTATGTGTTAATGACAGATAACGGAGATGTGCTTAAGTACTGTATATTCTGCTCATTCAAAACCTGCTTCATCAGCAGCAAATAAAAAAGAAAATCGTTGTACTCGTGTAGGCTGCAGAATTTTAGGAAGCAGAATTATTAAAAAACCAAACCAAGACCCCATGGCTTTTGATGCTGTAACACTGGATCAAAAAGAAATGTCGAAGATGCCTTTGCCCTCATTTTATGTCAGCTCGGTATATTTAGTATCTTTGCACATTAAGTTTTGGGATAAAAAGACTTGTCTTTGTCTTTATCTTTGTGTTCCTCATCCTCAACCTGTTCTTGTGTTCAAATTAACGTGTTAAAGTTTGCGCATCGACAAACACAAAATGCGACAAGGTAAATAAGCAAATACATCATGACATACATGAAGCCTGCATGCCCAGTGAAGCTTCTGGGCACGGTCAATTTAGCGCCATATCAAATAAATTGGGTTTTAATTGAATAACAAACGGCATGGAATGTAAAAATTAATTTGCTTTGATTTTGCAGCCGCTCCCATAATTACGCAGCGCCAAGTTAGTTGTATCAGAGTTTCCCAGTCACAAACAAATGACTTGGATGTTGACGAGCTGTTAAATGGTAAATTGACGACCATGTGACATTAACGCTGTCAATGGAGAAAGCTGCAGAAAGAAGCAATAAGTGGATGAGGCTGTAGTAAAGGCCTGGCAGAGCCTTACCCTCTAAAATACAGAATGTGTGCTGATACCTGTGGATCAATCACATCCGCCCCGCACCAAATATCAGGACTTCGCTGAAGTTCGTTCAACAAAACGCCTCAATCATCCAGGACTTTCTTATTGCAACTGTTTTTTTTCTCACCGCCCTTTACTTCCCTCGTCTCCTCCCGTCAACCCTCCGTCTCCGCAGGAGACACCCAGCGCTTGGAGACAGTGTGGCTGTCGGGCATCTGCCAGAACGAGAAGAACGAAGTGATGAGCAGCAAGCTGGACATCGACAACATGGCGGGCGTCTTCTACATGCTGCTGGTGGCCATGGGCCTCAGCCTGCTGGTCTTCGCCTGGGAACACCTGCTCTACTGGAAACTGCGGCACTCCCTCCACAAGTCCCACAAACTGGAATTCATGTTGGCCATCAGTAGGGTGAGATTTTCCGACAAGCCAATTGATTGATTGCTTTTTGCTTTTTGGAGATGGGGGGGTTGTTTGTTGTTTGAGAATCCTTGATTAGTTTGATTGCTGATTGCTTCATTTATGGAAATATTGTCAAGAATTTGCTTCACTGATTTTAACATTGATTATTTAGCCAAGTGACTGATTGACTGCCTGTGCTTTGATTAGTTGAGTTTAAGTTTGGTGGACTGATTGGTTCATTGTTTTGACTTTAAGTGGCTGTTTGGTTGCTTTTTTTTCCCCATTTAAAATGCTGTTTTTAATGAAGTGGTTTTATTGTGATGATAAATTGGTTCAAATGGATGGGTATTTGCATGTAATTACATAGTATCCTTGCAGGGCTTTATTATAAAATGTGCAGGAATGGCCCTGCATTCTTATTAGAGGGGAGGGAAGAGAGCAGTGATAAAACGAAAAGGCAAGCAGCACTAATTTTGGTGTTTACTCAGCATTTAACTTTGATTACTTAATGTCCATCTCCAGATGCTGTCGTTTGGGAGTATGGGCATTGAGGCAAAAAGCTCTGGCAGAAGTACCAGCCAGGGAAGTGTCTATGGTCACCATCCCCTGTGCTCCTTTGCTGTGTAATTACACCCATTGTGCCTGGATCTGGGTTTTATCAGATTAACGGCTAAATGACGATCTGATCATTAATCCGTAAGAGGGGGCGGCCCCAGGGGCCAAATTAAATTTGCCTCTTTCAGGATCTCTCATCCAACTGTAAGCGGAAAGCAGCTGTGGGATTTGGCTCTGTTTGTCCATGCCGTTAGAGACGGTTTGTCCTGCAGGCGACTTTGGGCGTGCATGTCCATGTGTGTTTATTGGGGCAATCCTCTCAGCTTAAACTGTTTCTCAGGAGAATGCATAATGAATTTGTGCCTAAATCTTGCCCCTGTGATAAAATGAGATATTAATGAAATCAGGTTTTTTTTCTTGGTATGCTTTTTCTTTTTTTTTACTGCCAGTGTGATTTTTATTAGTCAGGAGGTGGGTCGTCTCTTTGAGATGCACAAATTGGTTGAAATCTTGTCTTTGAAATTACCCCCATGGGACCACTAGGTTGATTTAAGGTTAAACAGTTTGTGGTAACTATTAAAAATAATAAGCTGATTCACGCGTCTCATTTACCACCTCTTACTCTTGCTTCATCTTTTCTGTCCATCAGGGTATTTACAGTTGCTTCAAAGGAGTGGAGGAAACAGGGCATTCATCTGGTTTGGCAAAACCTGACCTGACCTCCAACTACGCTCAAGCAAACATGCTGAAGATGCTCCGTACAGCCAAGGACCTGGTCTCCACTGCCAACGTTGAGAGCTCCCTGGACAACGCCACCAAGACTATACAGCACTTGAGCCGTCATGGCGGCAGCCTGCCTGTTCGCGTTCCACAAGTCGCCACTGAGGCGGTACCTGGAGGATTTGCTTATGTTACTGAGAATCACTTATCCCTCCCCCAGCGCTCACTGACCCCACCTCTGACTGCTGTTAACTCTCTGAAACTGCAGAGGGGTGTGACCAGGCCCACGCCACTCCGCTACACTATGCCCACTCGCTCTACTTCCTGTCTGTATGACCGTCCACTTCCTGTATCCAGCCTCAGCAGCCCCCATCTGGCCGTGGGTGACCCCCTCCCCCATCAGCACCCGCACCACTACCAGACCACGGGGAGACTTTACGTAGACAACCATCCTCACTCGCCCTTCACCCCTTACGCCGACCTCCAACTACCTGACATCTACAGCTCTCATCCGGTCTCCTCGCCTCAAAACCAGCACATCCCGGCGGGCTTCTCCCGAAGGAAAAGGAGGTCCAAGAGTTTCCAGTGTGAGGACATGGATGTGGAGAGGAGAAAACACAGGGACCAGGAAATGAGTAACATAACTCCTGTCTGCCTGAGTGAGCTGAAAGCCAACCACCTCCAAGACAACCACATCTCTGCCCCCAGCGTTGATAGCATCTACACAGGGGAAGTCATGGGTCCTCCAGTAGACAACTACAGCTCCTGGCCGCCAGAAGACCTTGTGATGAGAGGGAGACGCAGGCACCGCCGCCCCTCTTTCCTTAAAGCGACTTGGGGCAGCGAGCAAATCCGGCAGCGCGAAGAATCCCAGTCATCCCTGTCCAGCCAATCACCTTCAACCTTGCCAGACCTGTTCCCATGCATTGTTACAACAACCACACCTGGCAAGGCCTACAACCCCGCCAACCTACGAAACAACCTGTGCCTCCCACGGAATCAGGCCTACCTCCACATTAGGGAGGACCAGAGGAGGCCCAATGGGCGTAAGGGCCAGCGGCTGCGCTACTCCCACTCCGCCCACCTCCCCACATATGGAGAAGCAGTTCGACATGGGACTGGGTTGGGGCGGGGGATGGTACGGAGAGCCACCAGCTTGCTCAGCAGACAGTACGCCCACTACCTGAACTCATATCCAGGACTACCCCTCTACCACGGCCCCCTGGACCTGCAGCACCACAGCCAGGCCTCCAGCAGCGCCAGCCCAGTGTGTCAGCTGCTGGCCTGTGGAGGCGGGCGATGTGGGAGCCAGCGGGCACTACTGTACCAGGACAGTGTCTATGGGGCCTACGGGGTCTATCAGGGGTCCCAAACTGGATTAGAGGCCAAGGCATGTCAGGGAGTAGGGGGCCAGCCTGCAGGGAGCCCCTGCATTCTTCGCCCATGGCGGCGGGTGTCCAGCCTGGAGTCTGAGGTCTGATGGGAAACTAAAGGGACCTAATAAGATGGATACTGTACGAGTTCCTGAACGAGACCACTGTGGAGAGTGTGTAGTGGTTCGATTAATGACACAGGGAAAAAAATATGACTTGAAGTAAGTGGTGATTTTCTATGTGACTTTGTGTGGTAAGAAAAAAAAGGTTTGGGTCTGCACATTTCAAAAGACTAGGGCTGATTAAATGTACACCGCAGTGGGATCAGAAGACTACACCGTTATTCATTTATCTCCAGGAAAGCTGTGGAAAGCTGGAGTCGTCCGGTTTTACTCCCTGCTTTCATACGACAACGCTTCTGTGTTTTTCTGTGCTTTAATGTGCACTAAGATTTACAACAGTCCACAGTGTTGCGCATGGACCGTGCCTGCGTTTTGTGTGTATTTTATCGTGGATGGTTGGAATTCGGTCTTGGGTGTCGTTGAGTAGATGAATGTTTACAGCTTGGGGGGAAATAACAGAAGGACATATGGAATTGTCTCTTTAAATATAGCCACCAAAACACAAGCAGCAGCCATTGTAGCAAGATTTTTCGTGAAGACAAGAGGAGTTTAAATCCAAAGTGAGACATCCAATATACAAACATTTTGACTCTGGACAAAGAAGAGCAGCAGTTTTTCTAGAATGAAATATTCACTTTGAGACATCCATCTATGAATTTCAGGTAACTTCTTTGAGTATTCACGATGTTTTGGAGCTAAACCTTTCGCGTCTTCATTTAGTGAGGAGTCAGAGGAAGCAGAGACTTTGTGAACGCAGTCCATATGAACACAATCTGCAAAAGATGATGAAAGTATTGGGACAGCATTGACCAGCACTAGGTGTCTTAAACCTTGGACTCTTCCTTACTGGGTCTCAGCGGGAGGCCACAGTGCAGCACAACATCACACAGGGCCTCACGATAAATAAATTCTGTATTCTAAGTACTATATCGATATATGTAAGATGTGTTATTTGGGGCTGGTTCGTGTCATATTCATGTACTCTTCATATGATAGGAATTTATAGTCACTTTTAAAATTTTCTAATTACACTTCTGCCACTGATTTTTTTTTTTGAAAAGCTATTGCTGATTTACTGGAATATTTGTTATTACTGTATTATTAACTCTATCAGTTGGCCTATATTAAGATTTTCATCACTCTCTCTTTTCCACTCTTTTATATTCCCTCATCACTCCCTCTTTTCCCCCCATTCCCCTTAACTGTTTAATGATTGAATTTAAATTAGGTAATTGAAAGCTATTCTAGTAATTATATTACCTGGCTCCCCTTACCCTGTAATGAATCACCTAGACCAATTAAAAAGCCTTTTTGGATGAACCAGCGTGTATGCGTGTGTCGTCTTTGGTCGTCTTTCTGTGCATGTGCATTTTCTATATGGAAAAGGTGGCAGAGAAATGCGTGTCTAAAGGAATCGTTTGACATTTTGTGAAGAGTTGGATTGATGCCACTGTCATATCTGTTGAATTTTATGAGGTTCCTGCTAGCCGCCAGTTAACCTAGCTTAGCATAGAAGGACGAGAAGGTTTCCTGGCTTTAATGGACCTCAAAGGTCCGCAAAGTGAAGCCAACGCGGAAGTGCCTAAAACCTGTATTCTATGGACTGACCAGCAGAAGGCGACTCCACTGGTTGCAAAAATGAAATCTGTTTCCACAGACAACTTCTTCTACTTCTCATTTGATTTCTAACGTCAGTTAACATTTTCCTGAGGAGTTTATGGTTCAATCGCTAGTTTCAGGTCTACAAGGCTTTCAAGAGCTCTCAGTCAGGCCCCAACCCCCGCTCCTCCAACATAGTTATACTTCTGGTTTCAAAAAACCAAAGATGGCGCTGGACAAAATGCTGACTGAGAGGCTTTAAAGCGACAGCTCACAAACCAATGGGTGAGTCACGGTGGGCTGCCACTTGTTGAGTCTGTGCAAAGATAAAAAAATATCCCCTTAACTGCACCATTAAAAGTTCATTGATTAACATTTTATTCTGGTATCAATCTTCTTCATTTATTTCAGCGTATCACCTTAATTGATGAACTTTAAGGTGGACACACGACGGGAAAAGGAGGAGGTAGAGAGGAACGAAACAAGCAGAGCAGCAGATGAGAGAGACGATCTGATGGTCCATCAAAGCCGCCGCCTCCCCCTCGTCTTGTCACATGGAGGTCAGTCGTCATGCCGCGCCATCCGGGAGGAATATCCCTCTGGCGTTCTGGGTCACACGTCACCCGGTGACTGACACAAATGCGCCGCGCCAAGTGGCAATGATGTTCTTCTTTCACTTTCAACTCTGCTGTCAAACTTTTGAACTCCTGACGAGGTCTCTGACGAGGTTCGCTCAGAGCCCGACAGCCCGGTCGCCACTGACACCGCGCTGAATTTACTCACCTGTAGCAAGTTTAGGTAGAGACGAGCCCAAGGTGACCTGTTGCCATGGCAATTACTCTCTCTCTCTCTCTCTCTCTGTGCTGTTGGCATGACGAGATAAGACTCCATTCGAGAGGCCAGATGAGTGATGTTGCAGAGTCCAAACATTGAGTGCTTTGATTTTTCCAGTACTCTCTGCTCTGTTACTGCAGCGTTGCCTTGGATTGATTTGGACCATAACATTGATTTAATCCTCCGCTGCACTACTGATCCTATAGTTTTTAAGAGTTCAAGATAATTGGACTCCTTCTTTATCCCTGGAAAGCACAGAGGAGCTCAGTGCGCCTTCATTATTATTTATTAAAGAAATGCTTGTCGGCCGAACATAAAGCCTTGGAATTATGCAGGTGCAGGTGGATTTGATATTTTTTTCTGTTGGCTGTAAATATCTAGTATGGACTGAAGTTTATCTCCATTATCATTACAAAGCATCTTTTTAAAGGGGTCATCATCACTGATATTTTCAGTGTTTTAAGCCTGCTATTTATAGAGAGGTGCACTTAAATATGGAAAAACTTCCAGAGAGGGAAAGTGACTTTGTGTTTTTTTTAAGAACGATTCATTTCCCAAAATAACACTGCTGAAGTGTCAGAGTTTATACTAAGAATTTCATATGAAGAATTACAGCTGAAGGCTTCCATTGCAAAATGAAAATCCCATCTGTCAATATCTTTAATCCACTACATTGAATTTTGAGCTTTAATTAGCTAATTTTAGCACTTTAATTAGCAAATTAATTAAATATTGGGCACTGAATAGTTCTTTTTTTTTTACTTTTCACAACTTCTACAAGGAAAAATCCTGCAAAATAAAGAAACAGAAAGCCACGCTGCCTCTTCCACCTTCAAGATTTACATCCATTTACAATCCACTGTTGGAGGAAACGTGTTGGGAGAGGAGGCTGAGCATTTTGCATGTTTAGTCTACAGCTTTCCATGCTGATAAACACATAATCCAGGTGGCACAGAAGAGGAGAGCTGTTCAGAATGATATTCATAACCTGTGTGTTTCACCCCTCCGTTACACACTCACCATGCAGAGGAGATGAGGAAGTCTTTGATTTCTACAGCCATCACACTGTAAACACCCTCTGCACAGCGGGAGCTCTATGTCCAAGTGTCACATTAAACGTTTAACTCTCCTCAGAAAAAAAAAACCCTCTTTATAATCCATGCACATTTCTCTGTGTTTAATCTTCGCTACACTTTCTATACGAAGTCAGAGTTTGAATATGTCTGATCAAATACCTGGAAAAAAAAATGAAGACCTATCCATCAAGCGCCATAGCTTTTAGCTTAATTTGTGTTTTTTTTCTATACCTAAATTCAAAACCCAAATTGCGGTTAACGCAACACTAACTTTTCATAATATGTACTCGTAGTGTCATCAGCAAATCATCCAGCTGGTAAATTTGTATTGGGTGTAATAACAAACACAATGATGTGAATTCATTGCAGTCACTCAGATCACTCTGTGTGTGTGTGTGTGTGTGTGTGTGTGTGTGTGTGTGTGTGTGTGTGTGTGTGTGTGTGTGTGTGTGTGTGTGTGTGTGTGTGTGTGTGTGTGTGTGTGTGTGTGTGTGTGTGTGTGTGTGTGTGTGTGTGTGTGTGTAGCGGTTGCATCAGGGTTGATGAAGGGCCTGTCTTGCCAAATGATGAAAGATGGCGAGTCGTGCATATGAAAACATCAATGGAGCACCTGGGACAGGCTGCAGACACACACACACACACACACACACACACACACACACACACACACACACACACACACACACACACACACATAGAAACACTGACACATCACTAACACAGCTGACACTAACACACACACATAAACATGCTCGCATTCAAATAGTCTTTCCCTCACATACATCTGCACCTGAAATATGGCTCCGACAAGTCTGAAGGAGGAGGGGAAGCAAACGCAGAGATGAGGAACAATTAGGCGCCTTCGCCAGCGTGGGGGATTTAATATTCATGTCGGGAGGACACTGGAGTCTATTAGGGCCACCCTTCGAAAGCCCAAACGTTATTCATGTATTCACTCATGCGCTCGCACACAGACACACGTCACTTCATAATTTTCCAGCGGGGACGTTCGACTCTTTTTATCCATCCGCTTCTTTTTGAATTCTCTGTTGAATGAGATCAATGTCAAGGACTGCGAACGCAAACTGGCGTCCCGGCTGATTTTTAAAAGAACACAGACGCTGTTTGTACTGTATGTATATGAACAACGAGCGGCAACCTTGACTGGGTCGTTGGGCAGTAACGTCTGGACCCGGGTCCGGTCTCCTCGCGCCTCCCGCCTGCAAATAAATTGCTTCACATGTCGCGGCAACGGCTCCAGATGCTCCGAGTCACCTTGAGACAAAAGGCTCGCCTGGTAGGTGAGAAGGAGGGAGGGGAGAGGGAGTAGGGCAGAAAAGAACACACACACACAAACACGTGGGAAGAAATACAGAAAAGCAGGAAGGAATATTTGGGACAAAGGTAAAGGGTATTTGTGAAGAGGAAGAGGAGTGAGGGGATTAAAAAAAAAATAGAAATAGCAAAGAAGATGAGGAGGAGGGAGAGAATGAGTTACGAGAGAGGGGAAGGGAGGAAGATGAGGACGCTTTGAGAGGAGGTGGAGAGAATAATGGAATGGAGGGGAGATAGGGAAGTAAAAGAGAGGAGGTGGGCACTATAATGGAGCGATATACTGTGGGACAGCAGATATGAGAACAGGTGGGAAGTGGGCAGGAGAGGAGGGAGAGGGACGGGCCAATTCATATCCATGTCTGACAGAGAGAGGATTACGATCGGAAATGCGGGACAATGAACTCGCTTATTCCAGAATAGTTCAACATTTGCGGCGTTGCCATGAAGGCCTCATTAATGGGAGATGACATCAGCACCGGGGAAAAAAAAAGAACCAAACATCATCATTATTTAACTCGCACGTGCAAATAAACATGACGCAAAAGACAGCAGCTCTCGATCCACCGCCACGTTAACTAAATCATCAAAGCGGTGCAGCAGTCCGACCGTGACAGCTGTCTGTGCATATGAGGACACATATCGTTGGGCTACAGTGCGCAGTTAAACTTTGAATTTGAGAATGTGTGTGCGTGTGTGTGTGTGTGTGTGTGTGTGTTAGTCTGCAGCAGCAGCTCCTCTCGTATCCGAGACGAGACGATTGGATCTGCCAGCGAGCAGGAACGTTAATTACTTCGGCAATCTTCAGGCTCACTTCCCACAAGCACCGCCCCCCGCCCCCCCCCCCCCCCCCCCCCCCCATCTCTGGTATGGGAGTGAACTCGGCCCGGAACCGAGCAGCACTCCGATTCAGATCTGTTTCGGAGCAAGGAGGAAAATCAAATAAGCAGCACAATGCAAATTGGGGTCCAGAGT